>NC_037676.1:79397850-79580350 GCF_003255815.1 Theropithecus gelada
TGATGTAAGGTTGTTGATTTGAGATCTTTCTAACTTATGATGTGGGCATTTAGTGCTGTGAATTTGCCTCTTAACACTGCCTTAGCTGTGTCCCAAAGATTCTGATATGTTATATCTTTGTTCTTATTAGTTTCGAAGAACTTGATTTTTGCCTTAATTTCATTATTTACCCAAAAGTAATTCAGGAGCAGGTTATTCAATGTCTATGTAATTGTATGCTTTTGAGTGATTTTCCTACTTTTGATTTCTAATTTTCTTGTGCTGTGGTCCTAGTGATACCTAAAAACAGGATTGCCATTGAATCCAGTAATCTCATTACTGGGTATATATCCAATGGAATATAAATCATTCTATCATAAAGAAACATGCAGGCATACATTAATTGCAGCAACATTCACAATAGCAAAGACATGGAATCAACCTAAGTGCCCAGCAATGGTAGACTGGATAAAGACAATGTGGTTCATATACAGCATAGAACACTATGTAACCAAAAAACAAACAAACAAACAAAAAAGTGAGATCATGTCCTTTGCAGGAACATGGATGAAGCTGGAGGCCATTATCCTTGGTAAACTAGTGCAGGAACAGAAAACCCATACCACATTGTTCTCCCTTATAAGTGGGAGCTAATGATGACAACACAGGGATGCTTAGAGGGGAAAAACATATACTAGGACTTATCAGAGAGTACAGGGTAGGAGGAGGGAGAGAATCAGGAAAAATACCTAAAAGGTAGTAGGCTTAATACCTAGGTATATTCTGTAAAATAAAATAATCTGTACATCTAACCCCATGACACAAGTTTAGCTATATAAGAAACCTGCACATGTAACCCTGAACTTAAAGTTAAAAAGAGGGAGAGAAGTCACAGAGTAGTTTGCACAAACAATATAGAAAATTATTAAATTATAACAAGATATTGGACTATGGAGCAATTGGCTCATAAGAACTCTAATGAGCACAGCAATAGCAGATATATGATATAATAGCACATACTATATGCACTAGATTGCTATGGCTAAGATAACAAAATACCACAGACTAAGTGGCTTAAACAACAGATTTTTTTTTCCTCACAGTTCTGGAGGCTAGATATTCAATATGAAGGTGCTGTCAGGCTTCATCTCTTCTGAGACCTCTCCCCTTGGCTTGCAGATAGCCACCTTCTGGCCATGTTCTCACATGGCCTTTACTTCATCTGTACAAATCCCTCTGTCTCTTTGTATGTCCAAACTGCCTCTTCTTATAAAGGGTACCAATCAGATTGGATCAGGGCCCACCCTAATGGCCTTCTTTAACTTAATCACCTCTCGAAAGGCCATGTCTCCAAAATATCGTCATATCCTGAAGTACTGCGAGTTATAGATTCAACATATGAATTATGGAGGAACAAGATTTAGCCCATAACTATACTATACTATACTATACTATACTATACTATACTATACTATACTATACTATACTATATTATACTATACTATGACATGATAAATATAATACGAGATGATGTAATTTAACATGATGTATTATTATTTTATTATTATTATACTCTAAGTTCTAGGGTACATGTGCATAATGTGCAGGTTTGTTACCTATGTATATTTGTGCCATGTTGGTGTGCTGCAGCCATCAACTCGTCAGCACCCATCAACTCGTCATTTACATCAGGTATAACTCCCAATGCAATCCCTCCCCCTTACCCCCTCCCCATAATAGGCCCTGGTGTGTGATGTTCCCCTTCCTGAGTCCAGGTGATCTCATTGTTCAGTTCCCACCTATGAGTGAGAACATGTGGTGTTTGGTTTTCTGTTCTTGCGATAGTTTGCTGAGAATGATGGTTTCCAGCTTCTTCCATGTCCCTACAAAGGACACAAACTCATCCTTTTTTATGGCTGCATAGTATTCCATGGTGTATATGTGTCACATTTTCTTAATCCAGTCTGTCACTGATGGACCTTTGGGTTGATTCCAAGTCTTTGCTATTGTGAATAGTGCCGTAATGAACATACGTGTGCATGTGTCTTTATAGCAGCATAATTTATAATCCTTTGGGTATATACCCAGTAATAGGATGGCTGGATCATATGGTACTTCTAGTTCTAGATCCTTGAGGAATCGCCATACTGTTTTCCATAATGGTTGAACTAGTTTACAATCCCACCAACAGTGTAAAAGTGTTCCTGTTTCTCCACATCCTCTCCAGCACCTGTTGTTTCCTGACTTTTTAATGATCACCATTCTAACTGGTGTGAGATGGTATCTCATTGTGGTTTTGATTTGCATTTCTCTGGTGGCCAGTGATGATGAGCATTTTTTCATGTGTCTGTAGGCTGTATGCATGTCTTCTTTTGAGAAGTGTCTGTTCATATCTTTTGCCCACTTTTTGATGGGGTTGTTTGTTTTTTTCTTGTAAATTTGTTTGAGTTCTTTGTAGGTTCTGGATATTAGCCCTTTGTCAGATGAGTAGATTGCAAAAATTTTCTCCCATTCTGTAGGTTGCCTGTTCACTCTGATGGTAGTTTCTTTTGCTGTTCAGAAGCTCTTTAGTTTAATTAGATCCCATTTGTCAATTTTGGCTTTTGTTGCTGTTGCTTTTGGTGTTTTAAACATGAAGTCCTTGCCCATGCCTATATCCTGAATGGTATTACCTAGGTATTCTTCTAGGGTTTTTATGGTATTAGGTCTAACATTTAAGTCTCTAATCCATCTTGAATTAATTTTCGTATAAGGAGTAAGGAAAGGATCCAGTTTCAGCTTTCTACTTATGGCTAGCCAATTTTCCCAGCACCATTTATTAAGTAGGGAATCCTTTCCCCATTTCTTGTTTTTCTAAGGTTTGTCAAAGATCAGATGGCTGTAGATGTATTATAATAAACTAGCCACTAACTCGAGACCTGGGACAGAAAACTCTCATAAGTATCACTCCCTTCCTAAGGCCGAAGCCCAGACCCTGGTGTAGAATATCTGCCTGTCATTCACTGGATGGTAAAGATGTTGCTGTGGTGTCCTGCTGGTGGAACTGATCAGAAGTTGACCTTTGAAATTGCTAGAAATCTGTATTCTGGGTTGCAGGAGAAAGCTGTTTCACTGGCAGAAGTCTGCTATAAAAACTACTGAAGGGGTTTGCTGGGGAAAGCAGCTGGCTGCTGGGTGCTTCTGGCAGCTCTGCACTGCAGGAACCAGACAAGTGAGCACATTGAAACCAGAAAGCAAAACCCTTTCCTCTCCAGACCCTCTAATGACAAAGCTTTAGTGCCAACTAGCAAAAGATAAATGTTTAAGGGGCTCACATTCATTTTCACAGAGCAGTCAAAAGGGACACATTTAGTGCCGAGAGGCTCCATAACTTGCACAGAGATGGATCAAATCAACTTGGAAAATAGTGATGAGGGCAGTGATAATTGAACTGGTATGTCCTATTGGGAAACAGATTAAAGAGGAAAGGAGAAAGTCTTTGACCTGGAAGATAGGAATTTGATTAGGAGCTAGAAATTTACTAGTTCTAACAACCTCTGAAATAAAATAGTAAATTCCTTATTCTGCCATTTCTTCCATAAAATACCCCTAAACAATTATTGAAGGAAATTCTGTTTGTTTGAAATTTATTATCTATCTATCTATCTATCTATCTATCTATCTATCTATCTATGTATCTATCTTCTAGCTATCCATCTTCTTTAGTGAAATACATACATATATAGTACAGATACATACTATGAAAATATATAGAAAGTAAAAATATGAGATGAATTAATGTTGAGCATTGATTTATAAGAAACAAAGTTTTTATTGTGTCGAATATTTGGCAAAGGACAAAGTAATGTGAAGATAAGGAGAAACTGATGAAAAATATTTTTCTTTATTACTACAACAATTCTGTAATAAAAGCATTTATTTATTTTTGCAAATTTCCTTCTATAGAGAAACCCTTTTTTGTTTTATCATGCTTATTTGTTTTATCATGTCAGTAATTTCTTTTTTCCAGAGGAATCTTAAAAACATATTTGTTGAGTTGTAGTCTGTGTATCTCTTGTATTTGGAGTATACATTCTAAGTAACTGTTTTGTGATTTTTTTTTCATTTTCTTCTTTCATTTATATTATATTATACAGATAAAAAAATGTAAGCATATGCTGGATCAGTTGGATGCTGTTTTGATAGTAGAATGTTCTCATATTGAACACCCAAATAAAAATAGGGGCAGTGAAATTGATCTTTTTGGCAATAATTAGTTTTACTCCAACAGTCAATGACAAATTGAAAAAACCTGTAGCAAAGTTAATGTATAAATGACAGTAAGTGAAAGAAAATGCTATTATGATATACAAAGATTTCTAAAATAGTTTGAATATGGAATAGTGGTAAGAGTATGCTATGGTTAATTTTGTATGTTGACTTGACTGGGACATAGAATGTCCAGACATGTGGTCAAACATCCTAATTATGTTTATAAAAGTGTGTCTGGATAACATTAACATTTAAATAGCTAAACTGAGTAAAGCAGATTGCCTTTCCTAATATGAATGGGACTAATCCAAGCAACTGAAGATCTGAATAGAACAAAAATCTTGAGTAAAGTGGTACTTCTCTCTGTATTAATTTGTTAGAGATTATGGCCTCTGGTTCCATCCATATTACTGCAAAGGATACAATTTCATTCTTTATTATGACTGCATAGTATTCTATACTCCAAACTTCAGCATCAGAAATATTCCCATGTAATGAATCTGCACATGTGCATACTGCATCTAAAGTCAAAGATGAAATAAAAATGAAGATGCTTCTGGCTGACCGTTTGAGCCATGTCATTGGTCCTTTTCCTGCTTTGCAACTCAAACTGACAAATTAGTTGTTCTTGTGCTTGTATCTCAACCCTGCTGACTTTGAAACTGAAACTATTCCACAGGCTCTCCTGAGTCTCTAGCTTGCCAGTTGGGGATCCTGTAAGTCTTTGATACCTATATGAGCCAATTCCTTACAGTAAATCTCTCTTTCTCCATCTCTTTCTGTCTCTCTACACACAAACACAGACAAACACACGCACACACACACACACGATTGGTTCTGTTTCTTTAGAAAACCCTGACTAATCAGATTTACACCATCAGTGTGATCTTTATAGACATTTAGCTTCAGTTAAACAATGCCATGTGCAACATTACATTTGTTTTAATGTTGATGGTACTGATTTTACAGCTTTGTTTATATTCACCTTGTAAAAGTGTTTTAACTTTACAGTTGTGTAAGACAATGCATAATAAATTTGTGACTTTTTATTGTTTTTTTAAAACATGTAATTGCCCTTAACCCAAATGTTATACTTTTGAGGTTTTTGCTTTTTTTGCTTTAAAATGCTTTAATGACTCTCAACCTTCTTCTGTTTTCCTACGGTTGTAAAAGCTACAGTATTTATAGCATCTTAATAGTACTTACATTTAATTAGCTACTGCGCATGTTGGTGTGTTTGATAATGTATCAGGGAATATGTATTTTGAGAGAATTTATAGCCAATATGTCTTGTTCTAAGAATAAAACTTATAAAAACTCAACATACTTCATCTCATCTAATATTAACATCAATTTATAAATTATGATATACTGCTATACTCATTTTATAGAGAAAAAGAATAAAATATATGGGATGTGAAGATATGTCTAAATACCTTGAGTTATGGTGATCAGAGGAAGAGGTTATTGCTAAACTGAGTCTATTTTAGGTAGCAAACTTTCATGGAAAAGAACATAAAAGTTAATTTAAACAGAAGGTCTAGCATAAATAAAGACCAGGAGGTGGGAGCAACCATATGCCATTGGCAAACAGCAATTATTTTGGCATGGGTGGAATTATGTGTATTTAGTGGTATGTATGATCAGAATTTTGAGAGATTGGGACTTCTCAAAATTTGAGGTGTCATCTGAAAAGTTAGAATCCATTAATCTCTTCTGTTGCACCAGATGCTGAAAAACTAAAACAAGAAGTAAAATTAAATATATCAATTTTGAGAGCCAGTGGTGCCTATAGTGGTGAACAGCTCAACCAAGAAAGATTTCTAATGCCAAACAGAAGATTTTTTAATATATAAGGCAGATATCTGTATTAACATAAGTAAAATGTAAATAGTTATAGACAATATATGTGTTATATAGATATTATATATAGATATTATATAAATAGATAATTATATATAGATAATATATAGATATAGAAATATCTATATATCTACATATAAATATCTAAATATATCTACATATCTATTTATATTTATATATATTTATTTATAGATCTATTTATATTTATATAGAGATATATTTATATATATCTATATATCTATTTATATATCTCTATATAAATATAAATAGATATCTATATATAATAGATATTTGATATATAATCTATAATATATGTAGTTATATATAACTATTTATAGTTATAGATAAATAATATATAAAATATGTTGATAGATCATATTAATTATTCATGTTTATGTATCTTACTTCTGATTTTCCCAAGGCTAGAAGCTGTGACATTTGAAGCAGGTTGCAGAGGTGACCTTATTTTAATTTCTATGAATGTCTTTGAAATTTTTTTATAGCTTATTATAGAGGTTTATCAACAATGGTTGGGATGCAATAGTTTTCATGACTCAAGAGAAGGGAAAGGAACTTAACTATAAAAAGTGCATTGGGACTTATAAACAAACCACAGTCTAAATTAAATATGAGACAATCCAAACAAGAATGATGCTCCTGGCAGTCTTCTGAGTAGGTGAAAATTATCTATTAATTATATCATGTCAGAGTAGGAAAATAAGCTTGGGAACTACTAATTTAGAGTCAAGGATCAAGAAAGGCAAAAGCTATTTTAGACAATTTTATTTATAATAAACACAATTTACATGCTTTTTTGTAAAGGATCGTATCTATGCATCTGTGCCAGTTATTCATAGCTAAATAACAAACTACACAAAAATACACTGGTTTAACACAGCAGTCATCTTATTATATTTCATTATATTGGAATTCAGGCAGAACTCAACTGGGAAATTCTTGTTTCCTGTAACATCAATAAAGGCTACTCAGTGACATCCTAGTGATAGACAGGCTGAACTGGAGGGTCCAAGATGGCTTTTCCCACAAGTCTTATGCCTTAGCAGAAATGACTAGAAGACTGGACTCCAGTGGGCCATTGAGTTTACCTACAAATGTGGCCTCTCCAACATGGCAGGCTCAGGGTAATCATATCTCTTTTATGAAAGTTCAGGAGACCTAGAAATAGTGTTCTAGGTCTTATAATGTTACTTTCTTCACATTCTATTTGTCCAGGATGTCATTAAAGTCAGCCTGGGTTCAAGACAAAGGGAATTTGAAACATTTCTCAGTGGTAGGAGTAATAACTTGAAGCTATCTTTACTATATCTGCTACTCATCATTGGCTTTGTATGCATGCTAATGTATATAATTTCATTGTCTTATCTTTGAAAGTGGCATACTCATGAAATAAGAGGTCAAGAATGAGGCTACTAAAAAGTATACCACCCAATATATGCCTGAAAATACTTTGATTCCGTAGTATTTGAGAGAGATAGTTCAAAGAAATTCTATAGCATTGTGTTTGTGCTTCCATTGTGTATTGTTCAGTGAAATGTGTGATGCATGGCATAGTGATTTTTTTTGGTCAATGACAGACTGCATATATTGTGGCTGTCCCATAATATCATAATATATTTTTACTGTACCATTTCTATGTTTAGACATATTTAGATACACAAATACTTCCAATGATGTTACAATTTCCTACACTATTCATTATAGTAACATGATGTAGAGGTTTGCAGCCTTGGAGCAATAGGCTACACCATACAGCTTAGGTGTGTCATAGGTTTACCATCTAGGTTTGTGTAAGAACACTATGATGTTCACACAACAATACAATCTCCTAATGATGCATTTCTCAGGATATATCCTCATTATTAAGCCATATTGGACTGAATATTATACAATCACGTAGTAATAAATGTAAGCCCACTGGAATTTTTCTCGGGAAGTGAACCAAATATTTCTTATATTGCCTGTTTGTTAATATGGTTTTGAGAGTAAAGAGGAGATTCATCAATATAAGTAACACTTTCAACAGCATTGTTTTTAATTATATATTTTAAATTGTGTTGGCACACCCTGAGGTTCAACGTCATAAGTGAGAAAGTAAATCACAGTAAGCAAAAGAAATATGTGAACACACAGAGCTACAGGAAAGGCTGTGGAGTTATTTACCCTCCTAACACTCATTTAGTAAGTTTCATTTAAAATACTCTAGTACGTTGGCAGTTCTAAGAAGTTTGGGAAAATAATTTCAAAATAACTCTTGGTTTCTAATGAGAAAATTTTATCTATATAATGCCTTTGAATTGATGAACATGGATAGAAGAAAAAAAAAAAACAAAACCTTGCAATCTCACCATCCAGACACAGACATATATCCTTATAAAGAACAGTTGAATTTTGAATGATTTCTTGGTCTTTGTGTATTTTCCTGTTATATGTAAACTATTGATTTAAAAATATATGAGTTATTAATTTTTGACAAACTTCCTTATAACATTACAATAGTTATATACTAAACCATCAAGATGTAAGGATGAAAGAATGTAAAACTAATTGTACAATGCCCTACCTGTAGAAAAGTAGTTTTCTACAAGCTGTTGTTCCCAAGAGCTAACATTTCTGAACTCGTCCCATGTCTCCCACACATGTTTCCAGGGAAGAAGGATTGGTGGGTTTGGAAGGAGAATCTGAGTATGCACACACAGTCCCCTTCCTTTCCATCTCTTGGAAACTTACTACCTTACGGGAGAATGTCTTTCTTATTTATCCATGTGTAACTCTTACATATCTGACACTAACTCTGCTTGTGGGGAAAGTTGTGAGCATTGGAGGATGAGAGGTGTTAGTGATGGCAGTGGCAGCCCATGTGGAGTGGTTGCTGTCATGATGCCAGCTGCAGTGGGGAAGGCACAGCCTGGGCTGCTTGCTCCATGGATCCAGGGGAAACTGGGAGCATTCAGGAGAACCATCCTCCTGGGTGCAACTTCAGCTACTAAAGCCATGGCTGTAGACCCAGGAATCCCTGTGCTTTGGGGGCCAGGAGCAGGCAGGAGCTCCACCCTCCTGGGCACAGCTGCCAAACTGAGGCAGATGTAGGCATCTCTGCACCCTTGGGGACCCAGAAAGTCCCCTCCTGCACCCACAGATTAGGAAGTACCTGCTCCACTGCTTGGCCTTTCCCCACTCCCACACCTGTTCCAATCTTGGAGCAAAGTTGAGGCCAAGTCCAGGCACTGTTGCAACCCAGCCAGGTGTGTGCACACTTAGAGTGGCATCAACACGCCAGTCCACTGGTGCTTCAGCCCTTTCTGGATTTTGGCTGCTGATGAGGATGGAAGGAAGGCTGAGAGGGGCTGAGGGTGGTTCAGCACTGGTCTGCAGGCACCCCTTGGCACAAACAGCCTTGGCGCCATAAACAGCAGAAGGAGGCAGGCAGGCTCCTGGGCAGAAAAGGGTGGGTCCTCAGTTATGCCCCATCTTCAAGGTGGGGAAGACCTGAAGCCTGGGGACTGGGCTTCCAGCCCTGCTGAATGGAATGGGAATTTATGAGAAATTGGGAAGGAATTTATGATGCTTTATCCAAGCCTGTCCATGGCTACCCATGAACCAATCAGCATACACTTCCTCCCCTCTGAAGTCCATAAGAACCCCAGACTCAGCCAGACTTGAGGAGACAAGCAGATGACCTGCCTGTGGAGAGGAGCTACCCACTCCAGGATATCCTCTCTGCTGAGAGCTGGGCAGACATTGTGACTACCAGCTGCAGAGAAGAGTTACCTAGTCCAGGGTCTCCTTTCTGCTGAGCGCTGGACAGATGTCAGAACTACCAGCTGTGGTGAGAAACTCCCCACTCCAGGGTCTCCTCTCTGCTGAGACTCAGGGACTACCAGCTGTGGAGAGGAACTACGCATTCCAGGGTAACTTCTTTGGTGAGAGCTGAAAACTTGTCAGGATAACCTGCCTGTGGAGAGGAGCTACCCACTGTGGACCTCATCTCTGCTGAGAGCTGAGTACTCATTGTGATACCCTTCCTGCAGAGAGGAGCTACTCACTGCGGGTCTTGTCTGAGCTGTTCTCTCACTCAATAAAGCTTCTCTTTGCCTTGCTCTTATCCTCCACTTGTCCACATACCTCGTTCTTCCTGGACACTGGACAATAATTCAGGACCTGCCAAATGGTGGGGCTAAAAGAGCTGTATCACAAACAGGGCTGAAAGCGGCCTTTTACTCACCACATTGCAGGCAACAAGAAGGAAAGAAGAGAGAAGGAGAGAAGAGCTGTGGCCCTTTGGGGATCCCAGACTTAGGAGCTCCCTGAGCCAGGGCTGTGAACCCTCTCTGGGGCTCTGCAGTGTCTGGCATCTCCAAGCTTTCAGGTTCCACTGGGTTCCATGGTGCCAGCCATGGAAGCTGCTTGCAGTACACCTGGTCCAATTACAGCCTCACAAGGAGCCAGTGCCTATGCTGGTGTTTGGAGCTGCCTGCCCCACCATGGCCAGCATGCCTGGCTGTGCACGGTGGCTAGACCTCACACTTATTTGCTCACACACTCCCTCACTGCTCCACACCTGGCCTGCCCTTGACAAATGTGAGATTTGGGCTGGTATTTTAGCTGGTTTAAGCATTAGGCATTATATTGTTTAGGCTACAGCGAGGGCTTTGGCACAGATGAGGATCTATTTCAGGATAGATGCTTTCCTGTTTCTTTAGCTGAAGGGTTACACTTAACAAACATTAATTAAAGTTTTTAGGACTTTAAAAAAGTCCTGTTCTTAAGATAGGGCACCAGAGACTCAACCAGGGGCTGATATTAAGCAAAGGCTTGGGAGGGTTTCAACCTTGTTGCTAGTCCCTTGGGTCATAGGAAAGGTACAGTCCTAGGTTATCAAGAAATGTCGATGATCAAGGAACTCAGCAAAAACAAAGATCAGTCAGTGAGTTTGAACTAATGGCTCACAGGCTATTTGTGGCAGCCGCAGTGCTTAGCACTGAACTACACAGACTAAGCCATTGGTACCCATGTGTGGGCACTGTGAGGATCTTAGCAGACCCTGGAAGGCCATAGAGCACTTAGGAAGCAAGGGTAGTTAATCCAAGGATTCAGACATAGGGACATATTTTTTTTAACTTCAGTTTTTTTTTTTTAAATTTATTTGGTGTATTTAAATTTCAATAAAGGTTTATGTAGATTCCATAGCTTCACTGAGGTTTTTTTCTTTACAGTTTTAGTGCAGTGCCTCAATAGTGAATGCTAAATTGAATTTTCCAAAATCCATTCTAATTCAGTATTGAGAGGAGATCTATGGAGAGGATAATCATGATGTGTTAAAGCTATTGCATTGATTCAAGTGTCTCCCCAACAAGTATCCTCAAGTTGGTTCTCAACTGATTAATTATGTGTAAGAGGAAATTTCCTTATGTGGCAGTTAATAATCCCAAAGCGTGAGCCAGTGAGAGCAGTAAGTGCATACTCTGTCACTAAAGCCTGAGCTCACACTTGTGTAATTCCCCATCCATATCCCAACATGTCCCATATCCCAACATGTCCAAAGACATCATCATCTTAGTTCATTTTGGGTGTCCTGTTTTGTTGCTTTCAAGCATACAGATGTGTGTCTTTGGCATAAAAATGAACATCTCTGAGTTACAAAATAGGATACTGTAGTTTTTAAAAGGTTGCATCTCTTATATTTTTTAAGTAACTCAATATTATTTTTCTTCAAATAAATTTTAATGAAATATGTAATGTATAGAGATATAAAAATACAATTACTTTGACCATTAGAGATTACAGAATTTAGGCCCATGTCTGACACCCTCCCCCAACCCCACTAGTCCCCATACACACCAGCACCATCCTATCTCCACTCAGTTAGACTTTGAAGGTTAGGAGCAGGGGAGTGGTGAAGGAGGGTGAGGTCTGAGCTTACGAGTTACTTTCTATGAAGCCTTGTTGGGGGAAGAGAAGGTAAGTCAAGTAACTTGCGCATTATTCTCATTGAAAAGAGCATTGAGTCCCAGCCATGACAGCTCTGCTTTCCCAAACATTTCTACTCTTCCTACCCCTGGAAGATCTAAGAGCAGCTTGAATCAGTTGAAATTCTTTTAGTCGCAAGTGACCAAAATCACATTCAAAATGACTCAGATTTTAAAGAGGGACTTACTAGCTAATGTAACTGAAATCTCAGAAATAAAATGGGTTTCAAAGGTGGCTTAATTTTCCTGCCCTTTCAGGGTACCAGGAGCCTACTTTCTCTCCAGCTCTATATTCCAACTTTCTTAGGTTTGCTTCATGAATGCATGTGGGAGCTCCACAGCTCCCCTCAAAGAGTTGCTAACTCTTTCTATCTGGTTTGAAACTCGCTGAAGCCTTTCCAATCTTCACATCTACACAACCCAATTCAACTGAAGTAGGTTTTCACAGTAGCTTCTAGGATATCTGAAAAATATAGAAATGTTTTATCTAATTCAGGTGCCATAATATACATCTCCTCTTCTACCACTGGGTCTCACTAATTTATCTGCACAGCCTTATATCCAGGTTTATTTGCATAACTCTGTGTCTGCTGGAGTTTAATCCACTTCAAATGATATAATGGAAAATGAATAAGGCAGAGCTACGTCAGAGCAAACCCCAGCTATTGTTATTGAAATAAATGGAAAGTGCTTGCTAGGAAACACATATATGGGTCCACCCCTTTAAGTACCCAACATCTATACAAATTGTTTTTCTTATAGAAATGCATGCACAATTTCATTTCCGGATCCAAAATGCACTGACACCTTACCCAAAATAATGCAACCTAAAATCTCTATTTTCTGATTAACTTGCAACTCTAGGGTCTCTTGGTGACCATGTATTCTTTTCAGTCATGTACAGATGTAATCTTTCATTGCCTAACACCTGGTTGATAAATTTAAGTTAAATTACCTTCTATTCTATGCCTTCTATATATTAGAAGAACATATACATATTCTATATCTATGAGAGTACAGATGAGGCCTTATACCAATAATAAACACTCCCACTTTAAAATAAGAAGAACCAGATACCTAGTTTATAACAAATATAATTAATATCTTACTTCCTACCATTGGAGAAAAATTTTGTGTTTGACATTCTGCCTTTTCTGGATTTGCCCTCTGGGAAGGTCCCCTTTTTTCCTTTTTTTCAAGGCAACCTCCCAAGCATTCTGGGGGAATGGGGATTCCGTACAAGCTGCCTTATGTTTGTCTTAAACAAATGATTCTCGAAGGCAAGGTATTACCCACTGCATGATGCCTTTTATACATTTTTAGGCTTTTTTGATTATCACATCATTGAAGGTGCTACTAGAATTTAGCGGGAGGGGCCCAGGATTCTACTGCAAACATGAAACCCTTTGAGGTTCATTTAATAGACATTCAATTAAACATTTCTAAGTAAGTGTTGACACAACATTCAAAGATGCCTTCACATTTTATTAGAAGATTTTATTTGTATATATTTTCACTTTATTGGCACTCCATATATATCTTGTAGGCAATAGAATTTTTGTATAGAATAAATGAAATGACTAGCCGGGCATGGTGGTTTGTGCCTATAGTCCCAGCTACTCGGGAGGCTGAGGCAGGAGACTCGCTTCAACCCAGGAGGCAGAAGTTGCAGTGAGCTGAGGTTGCACCACTGCACTCCAGCCTGGCAATAGAGCAAGACACTGTGGGGAAAAAAAAAAAAAAAAAGACAAAGAAAAATTGAAATAACCCCATTGGGCTGGAAAATGAGACTAACATAGATATAATTAAATGGTTCAAATAGAAATCATTACAGGAGAATTTTAAAAAATATATTAATTTTATTATTAATGAAAGGGAGCAGAGGAAAAATAAAGCAATCAGCAAGATGGTATAAAAGGTGGTTTTTACATAATATAAAGGCCCATATTAAACTCTCTTTTTGGTATGATACAGTCAAAAGGCATTTTAAGAACATAATTTGTTATCGAAGTTGTTTCTGAAGCTGTTTACAATTATAACATAAACTTCTCTTCTCTGTATACTCAACATACTCAGTAAAATCTACTGCATTCATGTATACCCTCATTGATTCTTATTTTATTGGGGAAATAAGATTAGAGAGTAAATTTCACAGCAACAAGCATATATAGAACCAGGATCCCTGAGGTGATTTTTTATAGGAGACCTGAGAATCTGAGTCTGTTTTTCCTACCAAAGAATTCAAGAAAACATGCATGAGGCCTTTTACTTCCACAGGACTAACACTGGAATTTCCAGCCAATCTTGATATGTGTTCCATAAACTCAAGTTAGTTTCTCCATCTCAGAGAATAAATTTGAAAGGACAAAAACTAATTCTATATATTTTTCTTGGAATGAGAGCAAATTTATTTTTAAATGTAGGATGTACCTTCATTAATGTATACCTTCCTTAGCTGTTAAAGCATATAATATTGAACATTCTTCTATGGCATAATCAGTATTAACCAGTAATAAAAAGCTTCCACTTCAAAATACATATTAAGCAACAATAGACTTGTATGATGCTACTAGTCATGTATCTATGATTTATATTATTTCCTCTCTTAAAGAAGCAGATATATCACAACTTCTTTTATCTTCTGATACTGGGTTGATGAAGAAGCAGAACTTTTAAGTGACATTCTTTCTTATAGCAGCTTCATTTATACATTTTAACATCTGTATAAATGTAACAAATCTTTTATAGTTTTAATTGTTTTTGTTCTTTATCCACAATCATCCCTTAACTGTGATCATTCAATGTTTCACTGTTGTCTGAACCCCTCAAATCCAAGAAATCTAAAACAAACAAACCACACATATCCCCTGCAAATGTGTTTCTTCTACTCTTGTTTTCAGAATCAAAACAAAAGTGAACAGATTCTGAAACCTTGTTATTCCCCTTCAACTCATAGATACATGCATTCAGTCATCAAATGCCACTAACTTATCCCATTAACTGCTATTGTTGGGTAATTTGGAAATATTTTCTTCAATCTGACTTCACAAGCAGAACTTTATTTTTACTCCCCACCTATTCTACAGTAGCCCCCTCACATACCCATACCCATTGCACGTGCACACGCGCGCACACACACACACACATCTCTTACTATTAAAATCTTACTTTTACAGCAGTCCCTCATTATGGGTGATTTTGCTTTCTTTGGTTTTTAGTTATCCACAGTCACTTGCAGTCTGAAACATTAAATGAAAAATACCAAAAATGAACAATTCCTACGTTTCCAATTGCATGCCATTCCGAGTACAGTGATGAAGTCTCTCGCTCTTTGGCTGCGTCCTGCCAGAGAGGTGAATCCTTCCTTTGACCAGGTCTGCTCACTGTCTATGCTACCCACTCTTCATCACTTAGTAGCCGGCTTGGTTATCAGGCAGACTGTCATGGTAAGGCAGTGCTGTATTGAAGCCACCATTATTTTACTTAATGGCCTCAAAGTGCAAGTGTAGTGAACCTGGCAATTCTGATATACTAAAGAGAAGCCATAAAGCTCATCCTTTAAGTGAATAGGTAAAAGTTTTTGATTTAATGAAAAAGGAAGAAAAATGATATGCTGAAGTTGCTAATATCTATAGGAAGAAAAAATCTACCTATGAAATTGGGAAGGAGAAATAAATTTGTTTTAGTTTTGCTGTTGCACCTAAAACTGCAAAAGTTATGGCCACAGCATGTGATAAGTGCTTAGTTAAGGTGGAGAAAGCATTAAATTTGTGGGTGAAAGACATGAACAGAAATGTGTTCCAGTTATGGCAATGGTTGTGCCAGAAGACATTGAGCCTATATGAAGACTTTAGCCATTTATTGCAAGCAAGGAAATGGTTATGCAGATTCAGAAATAAGTTTGCCCAGAAAAATATGAGATTATTGAAGAGGTTTCATCTGCCAATTAAACTTTATTATGAGTATGTATGCATAGGAGAAAACATAATGTGTATAGATATACAGATAGATTGATAGATGATAGATAGATAGATAGATAGATAGATAGATAGATAGATAGATAGATAGATGGACAGACAGATAGATAGATAGATAGATAAGGTTTGGTACTATTCACAGTTTCAGGTATCCACTGGAGGTGGGGGGTCTTGGAATGTATCATTTGTAGATTAAGAAGGGACTACTGAACTATTAAAATATTAAAATCCTTCGAGAATAAGTTGAAATTGTACTTTTTTGTTGATGACTCCCTTCAATGTTTTGCTCATTTTAATATGCCATTATAGACATTGAGTAAATAATAGAAATTATGTCATGCTTTTTTCAAAGGGCACTCCAGCCTCATAATATTTTCTTAATTTTACTGATCCTTTTCCTTGTACCTATCATTCTTTACTGTATATTTAATTGGGGAAAACATAGGCTTTATATAAAATGATAAGTAAGAGAAAGACAGGAATTCAATATATTTAAACTAAGTATAATTTTAAAAGCTTGTTAAGAATTTTAAAAATTCAGATTGGATATTCAAAATATAATAACCACAAAAATGTAATGAACTCTTTTCCATAAAGTTGTTTTGCAGATCTTGAAGCTATGCTTATCAGATTTCTTTCTGTTGAATGAATTTTTAAAAAATAGGACCATGCTATTTTTAACACCACAATATAGCTATTGGCTGCTTTTTAATATTTAGCAAGTTATTACTAAAAGAGTTTGCTGTTATAATAGAAAGAAGAGGAACATAATTAAACAACTCTATGACAACTATACCAAGAAATGAAGGCAAAAAATAGTCAATTTTAAGCCAGAACTGAAAGCTTTGTTATAACTTCTCAGAATGAACAAGATGTTCTTTCAAATGAGGTGTATACTTCTTCAATTTCCTGACATTCTGTGAGTCATGATTTATTACTTTAAGGCCTTTTGTAAAATTTCTGAGCTGATTTCACAGAAGTAGACTTTCATTTTCATTTTGTGACCTTGCAGATGTCTTATAAAAAGGATGTAATTCATAAGGTAAAAATAGAACAAATTGATTGTGAAAATGGGGTTGTCTGTATCTACACATGCAAGTCCCTAGCTTTAAGTAATTGTTATTTGTATCACTTTGCTTTCAATTTAAATAGTCCAATTATTTATATTAATTAGGTCTTTATTGCCATAAGCTAATATGATAAAAGAATTAACTAGATCACTAATTGGAATTTTTGTCCTTCAATATATAGCTATAAGAAATCATTTTTAGAAAACTAATACCAATTATTTACATATTTTATATGCAAGTAGTTAAGCATTATATTTTTTAAATAACCTACAAAAGTCTGCATTTTTATAGATATGATTTTTTATGTTGTTGGTGGTGGTGTCCTCAAATTGTATAATTACAAATGCATTACACAAAAGTAACTCTTCAAACAGTTCTCCCCCTAGGGACTATACCTATGGTGTAAATGGACCTGGCATTTAATTGTTCCTTTAGTTTTTTGAACAAGTGTGACTGCACTGAGACTTGCATTTGAAAAATATCAAGTTCAGGGACAAACATGTGAAGTGGAGGGTGTGATTTTCACTGCTACCTTGTTATCTTAATCAGACTGGCTCCTCGTATATGCTTAGTCAGACCATAATCTACTTTAATAGTAGTAGGATCAAACAAGTAGAGCTGGTATTTTCTATCCCTGTTCACACAATTCTATAGGGTGGTTTTTAAAAATATTCCAAAAAGGGGCATATGTTAAAATGTTAGGAAGCACAAAGGAAAACAAAAATCAGAATTTATTACCAGTCACTCACTCTTGGGATGCTTCTGGATCAATCTAGAGTAGTGGGCAATTATGCCACCCAGGGTTTATGGACAATATCTGGATAAATTTTGGTTGTCACAACTAAATGAGGAAAGGGGAGACTTCCCACTGGCTTTTGCTGGGTGGAAGCAGATAATTCTGCTAAATATCTCACTAGGCACAGGATAGTCTGCCACAACAAGGAATTATTCAGCCTGAAACATCAGTAGGTTAAGGATGAGAAACCTTAATCTAGAGAAATAAGTATCTTGCAAACCAAAGGAAATATTCTAGGTCCTAGGAGTAAATGACAATTTTTATATCCATGTTTGCATTTTTAGTGCAATTAAAAACAAAATCTTGGGCAGGAATGGTGGTTTACTCCTGTAATCCCAGCACTTTGGGAGGACGAGGCGACAGATCACTTGAGGTCAGCAGTTCGAAACTGGCCTGGCCAGTCTCTGGTGAAACCTCGTCTGTATTAAAAATTAAAAAAAAAAAAAACAGCCAGGCGTGGTGGCAGGTGTCTGTAATCACAGCTACTCGGTAGGCTGAGGCAGGATAATGGCTTAATTGGGAGCAGAGGTTGCAGTAAGCAGAGATTGTGCCACTGCACTCCAGTCTGGGTGACACAGCGAGACTCAGTCTCAAATATATATATATTTTTATATAATTTGTTGATAAGAACCCTACACATTTGACCTTTGGAGACACAGCTGAATGATAGCCACAGCGGCAGAGTCCTTTCATATCTTGGGTTCTGTATCAGTTTGGAGCTTTTGGCTGCAGGTAACAGAATTCCTCATCCAAACTGGATTAAACATTATAGAAGATTTATATTTTACACACAGATCCAGTGGATATCTAATAGATATCTTAAATTAAAAACTCTCAAAGAGAACTAAATTTCTATTGCAATTCTACTATTCCATAAGAAACCCCACAACTGACTTCAATAATTTCTCATGTCACTACATAGCAACATCCATTTCTTTTTCCAGAAAACTAAGAGCAATCCTTGATTCCTCTGTAGCTCCAACACTGTTGCAGCATTTTCCAGCAATGCTGCTTAATATATTTTTCTATATTTAATATCATTTTTTCTCTACCTACTTCTTTCCACATCTACTAATTTCATTCTCTCCTAAGACACCTGATCTCCTGAATGAGCTGCAATGTTAGGCAGAGAAAATCACTGGCAAAGTGACTCTGAGCTTTGATTGAGGTTGATATATATGAAGGACAAAATAATGAAGGACTGTACACTTGAAACAGTGGATTTTCAACTCTAGATCTTAACACAAATACTTTGTTATTGTCATTCCAATCTCAGTAGAAATATTACCTCCTTTGAGAAGCTTTCTCTGAACACTTAATCTAAAAATACTCCCTTGCTCCAAAAGATCTCTATCTCAATTGTTTTATTTGTCTGAATACTTGTCACTCTTTAAAATTATTTTGCTTGTTTTGTGTAGTTACTTCTTTATTTACTATCTTTCTCATGAGAATGGAAGAAGCTTGAGATTATAGACCGTGTCTATGGTATTTGTAACCAATTGATGGACTGGAATATCACCAGGACCTGGTGGGTACTCAAATACCAATTTATTGAATGAATAAATAATAAAATGACTATTCTGGAATAAAATGACTATTCTGGAATGAATAAATAATAAAATGACTATAGATTTAGAAAACTGCATATCTATCTCTAGCCTTTATCCTTTGTGAAATATTTCTCTCATTTATGTTCTATATGCTCATCCATCCATTCATTCAGGTATACATGCATATTTGAGGAAGCAAAAGGAGAGAAAAATGAAGTATCCAGTGTAATTTGATTTTCAGTATTACAATCTCCAAGGCAGGTCTTAATTCTCAAAGACGATTTAAACCCTCACCTGCCTCACTTTCTTATCAGAGAAAGTTCTTTGATTACACATCAATCAACCAAGAGGGCATAATAACCATGAATATGAGTAGTTGTAACCTTCAGAGTATTTGAATTTTGATCACAAATAGATACTGCTGAATAGTGAAGAATTTCCTCAGTACATAGTACATATGCAAATATGTAATTATATTAACATATGGGCATAAAATGATTTCCAAAAAATTTCTAAATTCAGTGTTAAGGAGAAAAAAGCATTTTACTATACAGTAGTTCCTGGTTGCATAGTGTCATGTAGAAGAAGAACACAGAAAATCAATTCTTCAAATTTTCAGCAATAAAACTGATTATATATATATATATATATATATATATATATATTTTAAGGTTTTCTACTTTTATTAAGGGTATTTTTTAAAAGTCTGATTAATTCATTGACAAAAATACCTTTGCCATTCATTTTTGTGGGAATCCTTCACCTTGACAACAAGATTTTGGACAAGAGGAAGAGGAGTATAGTTGTCATCAACCATGTGGTGGAGAGACAATAGACTTATTCTGGGTAACAAAATTAACTTATTTCCTTACTAAACCTGATATAGCTTGGTGTTAATAGTGTCTTACACAAGGAAGTAGTGGAGGTGGGGGAAGCAAAATCAGAAGAGAAAACTGAACAAATGCCCAGGATTCCTTCTTGGGTAGGCAGGGACATGGCCCATGGCCTGGGTGTGGTTCACATGTGGGGTGGATCTCACTTAAAGCTGAGGGGATGAATAAGGGACAATCCAAAGTTATGTTCTTGCCAGACAGGTTTGGAAAAACACACAAATATGTCTGAACAGTCATATCTAAAGAAGACCACTCCAGGCAAAGTAGCAAAATCAAATCTGAAATGCTTCAAAAAAAAAAAAAAAGAAAAGTAAAAAAGAAAAAAATGGACCAAAACAGGAATAGTAGAAGTAGGAGAAACTGAAGATGAAAGCTCGATAGAGAAGCAGGAAAGAAAGAAAATATATTACAGTGAGTTTGTATCTCCACCGAAATGAATTTAATAGATTGTATGTAGAAAAAATGACCTTAGTCAGCTGACCTAAATATCCCAATTTCTCTGGACAGAATACTTTTCTATAAATGGGCATTTACTCAAGTAGGATAAAACATATTCCTTTTGCGTGTATTGCAGTAGGTGCTGGTAGAAAAGAGTCTCTCTTTTTTAAGATCACAAACTAAAAGGATTCAATGAGCCTGAAGCTATAAAAGACGATTTACCATGCATGGGACATTTTCTGGAGAATGGAACTATTGCATAGGAAAGCAGAACTAAAGATTGGAGAGAGTCAGAGAGATGCTTGATGAACCAAATCAATCTTTGGTCAAGCATCGGATTTTGTGGCCACAAATTCAACCACCTTCCTTTTTTTTTTTGGCTTACACTAATTTTTGTTATAGTTATGCCACTTCTAGTGAGTTGCTATTGTTTGGCATATAACTTTGAATCATTCTAATTCTATTTGTTGGAGCAGTGGTAAAATATTTTTATGTATTTTTATGTAGTTTATTATTATTATTTTTATGTAGTTTATTATTTTATATTTTTATGTAGCTTATTATTTTTTTATCATATATAGATTTAAAATTATTCGGTTGACTTTTAATAAATAATATGTTTTCTAAAAATAACTTATGATATCTCTTATCTTCTTATTCCTATGAAAATATTTAGGGAAGAATTTGGCTCCTTGTGTTCATTGCACCCGTATCTTTTGATAGCTCATTAGGATATCAGAAGATATTTTAATAATTTTCTGAATGTTTATTTAAAAGTATGGATTTTAATGTTTCATTGGTTTCATAAAACTTCTATTTTATAGTTTTTTCCCCAAATATATATATGGAGAAATATATATATATACACAATTTATTTATATAAATAATTTATATAAATATATATTTATAAATACTTTTATAAATAAATTTATAAAATAAATTTATAAACATATTTATAAATTAAAATTATATATAAATTATATAAATTCATATAAATTTATTTATTATATATATAAAATTGCTGGTATGTTTACAGTTATTATTTAAAGGTCCTGTGAATCAGATGATCAGATGTTCTGGGACACTATAATTGCCTGTTCAAATTTCACTGGAAAGGTTTTCAAAATCTTCTTAGAAATGTCCTTCACAAGGTAAGGATGAAATTGAGCTTCTATATATTTTAAGATGCTATCATTCAATTACTGTCTATTCCTGACTGTTTGGTATGTACCTTTGTGTGGTGTCCATGGTGCTAACTCACCAGTTCTGCTTTACAGAGGAGAACAAATTTTAAAAGCTTCACTCACCTGAAGGTAAACATTTCTGGTATATTTTTTGTTTCTGGACAAAGATATCCTGTAAAAATAGTTTTCTATCAAGCATGAGACTTTCTCAAGCTCACTTTCATTCATGAAGCATAGACTGGAAAAATATAATGAAGAGCCAAAGGGTTTCAGAAAGGCTTACCTTTGTCCATGCCTCCTTGATTGATATTCATTCGCATATATGCTCAGTAAAAACCCAAGCAAGCCTGGTTCTATAACTTTGAAATGGTTTGATTATTTCAGTGAAGATTGAGATATTACACATTATAACAAAAAGCATGAACACTATGGTTACCACAAGTTTAGGTTCCAAACTTTATAATAGAAATAAATACAGGTGGGAGGATTGCTGGAGGCCAGGAGTTCCAGACCAGCCTGGTCAACATAGTAAGACCATGTCTCTACCAAAAAAATTTTAAAAATTAGTTGAAATGGTGGCACATATCTGTAGTGCCAGCTACTCAGAAGGCTGAGGTGGGAGGATGGCTTGAGCCCAGGAGATCGAGGATGTGGTGAGCTGTGATCATGTCACTGCACTACAGCCTGAGTGACAGAGACAGACTGTCTAAAAAAAAAAAAAAAAAAGAAAGAAAAAAGAAAAATAAGAGAGAGCGAGAGAGAAAGAAATACTGTGTTGTAATATTATTTACTTACTTCTTTTTTTACTGACCACTCTTTTTGTTGAACTTCATAACAACTTTTAAATCTTCCAAAAGCTGTAAACATGCTTCTTGTTATTCTAAGCCAGAGGTTTGCAAATTATGTCCCACAGGGCAAATCTGGCTCATATCCTGTTTTGGAAATAGAGTCTTATTGGAACAGAGTCTTGCCCATTTGTCTGTGGCTCTTACCTCCCTATAATAGCAGAGTTGAGTAGTTGCAAAAGAAACTATGTGGCCTACAAAGCCTAAAATATTTATTATCTGGCTCTTTTCAGAAAAATTCTGCCAACTTCGCTCTAACTGGTTACAAAATACTCAGGAGCTAACTTTTCTTTTATGTGGTTGGCATGATTGCTATATTTTTCTCAGAAACCATCTGGCTTTATAACTTAAACACTGCCTCCTTAATATATACATCTGTATGTAAGCGTTTGTCTTATAGTTAGTATTAGTAAAAAGTAGAAAGAAAAATAAGCACAATAATATTCCATTTTATTTATATCTTAAGATACCCAAGGTTAATATAAATTATATTTAAGGCTGATGAATGCAACTATAATTATTATATGATAAGTATAGAAAATATGTTGCTCAATACATTAAAAACAATAAATTTTGCTTACATGTTTCTAGTGGATGCTGAATACTACATTATAATATTTTATTTTAATCTTTCCATATTTATTTAAACTGTGGAGTGTTCATAGCATGTACGAAATACAGAAGATTTTCATAAATAGCATTAATAATTTTTAAGTATTGCATTCATTATCATTCAATTAAATTTTGTTTTTCCATAACATGTGTTTCCATAATTGAAATGATGATACCTGGGAAAATATTATTGATTCTACATATAACATTTTACAGATGTAAATAATATGTATGGAAAGGTCAAGCTGAATAATTGATAGTTGTCTACAGAGATTAGTATCATTTTTGATAATTTCTTGTTAATATTGTTTATAAATTAATAGATATTAAAATTTAATTCAAATTTATATCTATAATGAACACTTAAAATACTTCTAGCCTCAGAATATGTTTTATGTTCAGATTTTGAATTAGATTATTTCTAGATTTTCTAACTTATCTGTACTTTTACCATACAAAATTTGATATGAAGTATATTCTTAGAGTGAGACCTCATTGAACCAGATAATATTACTTAAAATAATGTTAGAATGATTAAGACATTATTTATATTATATGAAAATGTAAAGTCTAATTTTTTCAGTCATAATTTAAATTTTCTTGATGTTATTGTATTAAGAAACTCAAATAATTTTTAAAGTGACACTCCAGGTTTTTTATATTACATGTTTCTCACGATTAATTTTGGAAGAGATAACTTTACTTTTTTCTGTCTTCAATAATTTGTCAATAAAATGCAATTTTTGCCTGAATAGCATCACTTTCTCCAGTATCAACTCCAATATAATTTAAAGAAGATTAATTGACATATCCACTGAAAATTGTATTTGATAATCGAATTTTAGAGTTTGAAACTCATTATAAGACAAATTTTTCCTTTCATAGAAAAGAAAACTCAAATGACTTGTATAGTAAACAAACAATAATATTGTTCTTATTTCATATTTAAAATAGAAATACATAAATTTCAAATAAACATAATCATGTTGGTTTAGGTTGATACATTGCCGCACTTTCTGAAAGCACTTTCTGAATATTATTATTCATTATGATACTATTATTTACTTCTTCTATGGAGGGCTGTATTATGTTAGAATTATGAAAATGGATGTTTATGGCAGCTATGTAATAAAAGGAGTTTTAGTCTATGTTCAAATCCCAAGAATCAGAATCGCCCAGTGATTATTTCCTCTGTTCTTGAGTAATAAGTAAAATAGACATTCTCAGCAATAGGCAGAATTTTTCACACTGGTTCCCTGACTCATGCACTGAGTGCCATTATGTACATCGTTAGCAACATTGCTTCCTTGTATGAACTGCAGAAATTAGGTAGAGAGTGTTATGGTCTCCATGTTTGTGTTCCCCCAAATTCGTATTTTGAAACTTAAACTAGATACCAAAGCATACAATTTTCTGAAACTGGAAGAAAAACCAAAACCAGACACCCGTGGTGTTAATTTGGGAGGCATGAAAGCTGTGCAGAGCAGAAATTTATAAGCTTACTACAACAGTTTTAGAAATGAAATCCTTTTCCTTTATGCATTGTACTTAGGTGTTTATAAGAAAAACGCAGAAAAGTAAAGCCTTAAAATGTTAAACTTACTTGTTATGTCAGTTGTTTATAACAGTCATTCTAAAGGTCACATGAACTGTGTTTTTCGTACTTACTAAGAACAAACACATTTCTAGGTCATTCTACACTCCCGTGGTCTATCACATAAAGTACAATAGCACAGTCTTGGAAAATATCTTTCGTTTTGATAAATGAACATGTCTAAGGGGTCACATGCAGATAAGCAGGTGTGCTTGAAAACTGTGTCACACTTGAGAATTAGCTATTTATTAACGCATCCTTCTCCATGTTCCTCCATGTTGCTTATTTATTGATTTGGAAAATTTGTTAGATATGATAAATATCATTAATTGTGATTCCACTAATTTAAAATGTTATTTTGCCTAAGGAAGTTGACCTTTACTTCATCGGTCAGTTCTTTCTTTCCTATTTCTTTCTTTTCTTCATTTCATTCCCTACTGGTTCTTCCCTCCCCTTGTTTTCTTTTCCCTCTCTTGCTTCCATGCTTTACTGCACTTTTACATAAATAGTACATAATTTTTCCAAAATATTCAAATTATTATATAATTATAATTATTGATAATATTCTAGATCATTTACATGCCAATTAATTTTATCAATCTTTTCAAAATTAAAAAAGTAAAATGTTATGAATATGTAGTTTGCCAAGATTAAATTATTATTACACTAAAATTAAATACTCTTAAACATTCAATTGATTAACTTTTTTAATAAGAGAAAGTTATTTATAAACTGCTTTATTCTGTTACAAGTAATGTGCTTTTCCTAGATTCTAAAATATTGCACTTTTAACTCTTCAATTAAAATAGTAATTGTAAATTACCTCAAGATAACTTTTATCAGGCTTTCTAATGCTGAGATAATTTTGCAGATCATCAGAACATTGCAAAAAATTCATCAGTAAGTTAGCCAGATCTTTCAACAAATGTATTGAATAGAAGCCTAATAAAAAACATTACTCAATATATTTATTGAGAGATACTGGCTAACTTACTTTTTAAAAAATTAAAGGCAGATTTTTTTAAAAGTTGACTAATTAATAGAACTGTAACTCAGTGTTAAACTAATTGTTTCTTCTATTCAAATATGTTTCTTGAAAATGGCTTATCTCTTTGTGTTCATTGAATTACTTTTCTTTATATGCACTGTCTTATTGTTACATACAAGGTACTACTATTTT
This sequence comes from Theropithecus gelada, assembly GCF_003255815.1. Classification (NCBI taxonomy): domain Eukaryota; kingdom Metazoa; phylum Chordata; class Mammalia; order Primates; family Cercopithecidae; genus Theropithecus; species Theropithecus gelada. Next base: position 79,424,070 of record NC_037676.1, read on the forward strand.
AAATACTCACAAGCTTTACATCATTAAATAATCCTACTATGTGTGGGATAATTTAATAAGGTACTTTTATAGATTAGGAAATTAAGGATCATGTAGCTACTGTATCTTATCTGAGTAAGTGAAAGTAAGTGACAGCTAGTAAGGATAGAGCTGGTATATGAGACTAAGTCTAACTCTAAAGCCTATTTTCCCATCTCCTAATTTGTATTTTGACAATAGTATGGGAAAATAAAACATAATTTTGACATATTTAATTCATTTTAGTATTTTTTGATAATATTTTATTAATAGGTATGCATATTTGCATGTATATGTATATACAAGCAAATATTCACATTTATATAAATATATATGTATATCTACATAGACACATAAATAAGTTATTCTGAAGTGTTGGTAACAAAAGGAAAAAACTCAGGTAATTTTATTTAATGTGCAGACTTCATCTTGCTGTTAGCAGTGATTATTGTAAAGTATTAAATTATAATTCATTCAGCTTGAATTATTCGAATAATGATAGAGTTGCTGAAGGAAAGTCTGCTGCATTTCCTAATGCTTACAAGAAAATATAGTGCATTGCCATGCACTTGTCTTATTTCACATTATTTACTAATTTGTAACCAAGCAGCGATTTATCAATTACATCATTTTTCATTGTTAGGATTTTGTAACTGCATCTTTTCTATTGCAAGATATACTTTTATCAAGAGTATTTATGTCTAGAAGTTATATGGGAAGATTCTGAAAAATCCAATCAATTGCATTGTCGGCATGGAGAATATTGACTGAAACAATTATTTAGTTGAACTTTGGAATGATTTATTCTTCATGTGCTTAATAGTAGTAGCAAGGCTAGAAACCAGCATTTATGAAGTGCTTTCTGTTTTGCAGGCACTATTCTCAGAGTTTTTTCTTAAACAAACTAATGTAAATAAAAATAATTAGCTCAGTCTTATTAGTAAGTACAGTAGTAGTATTTTCTGTTTTACATAGAAATTAGTAAAGAAAATGAGTCTCACAGCTAGAAAATGATAGTAATTGTCTATTCACATGTGTAGATTAACCAAAATCAATCTGTTACCAACAGTTCAAAAATAAACCTATTTTCATGATAATATTTCAATTTCATTTATTTTACTCAGCTATTTAATATATAAATGTTATGTGCCAGACACTAGTACACTCAATGTTAAAGACACAACATTAACCAAAATAGTACAAAACATTTTCTCACATAAACTTAATATCTTAAAGTTAGAAATAGACACTAAACTTTATCTGTATATGTATCTATATCTATATCTAATATATATGCCAGATAGTGATGAATGCCATGAAGGAACCAATGTTGAGTAAAAATACAGAAAAATACATTTGGAGGCTGCCTTTTAAAAAGGAGGTCTGGAAGGGTAATGAGGTATTCTCTAACAAGGTGACATAGGAGCAGATAACTGAAGGAGGTGAAAGAGGGGGCCATGATTCCATCTAGAGCATGAACAATCCAAACAGGAGAAAACTCATGCAATCCTGATGTGTGCCCATGTTTGACATGCTTGAAGAACAGCAAGGAGGCCTGTAAAGCAGGAGCTGATAAAAGACTAAGTCAGGATGCAGGCAGTGGCCAGATTTTGTTTCTTTGTAAACCATCAAATCAACAGGCTATTAAAAGACTTGGGTTTTTACCCAGAGTGATATGTAAGGCACAGGAGCATCTTGATGAGATGAATGTTTATAATTGCCTTTTATTTTAAGTGAAATACTCTTACTGTTTTGCGGAAAATGGAGTCTAGAGGAGTAAGGGTGTAAACAGGGAATGTTAAGTTAGTCTATTATAATAGTCCAGACAAGCAATAATGGTGGGCTTGGACCAGAGTGATGTTAGTGGGGGTAGTTAAGTTATACTGGTTTAGTTATGCTTTGATGATAGACCCAAGAAGTTTTGCTGATATGTGGGTGTTAAAGATAGACAGAATTCGGGTATGGCTCTACAGTCATAGGCCTGAGCAGAAGAGTGAATGGAGAAGCCATTTATTCAGATGAGAAAGATTGTAGTAGAATCAAGTTTAGAAGAGAAAATTATTTAGTTTAGGTCATGTTGAGTTATAAGTATCTATTAAATATGTACATATTTCAAGTAGGCAGTCAGATATATGAATCAGAATTTGTACTTCAGGTACACTTTTGAGTCATCAATAGGTAGTACTGTATTTAAAGCCATAAAATATGGTGAGATCCATTGTAATTGAGTGTACATATGACAAAAAAAAAAAAAAAAAAAAAAAGGGACGCCCAAGAACTGAGAGCTGGGTCACCATCTTACGCTTTAGAGAAAGAGAAGATGAGCAGGAAGCAATCCACAAGAGACTATGAAGGAGTTTCCAGCAAGGTAGAAGGATAATCAAAAAGAGAATGGGGTACTTTTGATAAAAATTACAAAAGTATTTTAAAGAAGAGGAAACGATATGCTGACATAATTTTAAAATTGCTGGAAAGTGTCCATTGGATTTGGCTATATGAAGATCTTGATGACTAACAAGTGGAGTTCAGAGGACAGGTAGAATTAGGTGGGATGAAATCAGTATGTTGACAGCAAGTTTAGGCAACTGTTCTATTTTTTAAAAACTTTGTCAAAGTGTATTTTCTACATCATAAAGTAGACAGTATTTTTGAGTGTTGATGTAAATGGGAGTGTTGCTGTAAATTGGAGAAGCAGCTGGACTATAATATGAGGTGAAGGGAGGTAGATTTCTAAATTTAATAAATTAATTAATTTGTTTTTAAGATGGGAGAGATTTCAGTATGTATATGATGATGGGAATGAACCAAGACATTTATACAGAACAGAAAAACATGCAAAGAGCAAAACTCAAAAGTGTGTGCAGCAGAGGAGACAGTATACAGGGCAGAAGTTGAGAGATTAGCTTTATCTAAGAGGAAAGACAATGTACCTTCTTATAACAGGAAGGAAGGTAGCACATGTAGGTAGAGATGCAGGTCAGTGGGTATAGTTGATGGCGGAGTTTTTGTAAAGCCTCTACTGATTGGTTTCATTTTCTCAGTGAAGCTTAAAGCAAGGTCATCAACTAAAGGTGTAAGTGTCTGTGTGTTGATGGGGTAGGGTCTCTGGAAATTTGACTAGAGAGAAGACAATATGAAATAGTCCTTGAGAGAATGAACTAATTAAGAAAATGATGGCTAGATAGCGCCAAGTTTCCATCTGAAATTAGAGGTCACGAACTTAAAATAACGTTAATCAGCACAGTTGGACAATTTCTGTAATCACATTTAGAGGTATAGGAGTATGTTCAAGTAGGAACTGAATTAGATTTGACCAGGTGTTAATCTAGGTATGACTTTGCCCAAGAAGTGGGCAAGGAGGAGGACAGAAGCTGAGGACATTAGAGTAAGTGAAAAAATCAGCCACAAAAAGACAAATACTGCATGATCTGGTCGATGTGGAAAATAAAGAAGTCAGTCTCAAAAGCAGAGTGGAATGGTGGTCACAAGAGGCTGGGGATGTTGGGGAGATGTTGGTCAAAAGATATAAAATTACAATTAGACAGGAAGATTAAATTCACCATATGTATTGTACAGCATGATGGCTATAGTTAACGAGGATATAATGTATCATTGAAAAATGCTAAGAAAGTGGATGTTAAATGTTCTCACTGCAAAAGTGATAACTATGTGAGGTCATGCATATTTTAATTAGCTTGGTTTAACTATTCTGCAATGTGTATATACCCCAAAACATCACAATAAACACAAACAATATTATCCGTCTACTTAAAGTAACAATAAATAAATAGATTTGAAAATTAAAAAAAAACAAAAACAAAAAACAAAAAAAAAAACTGAGAATGTCTCCTAAGGAGGGATTATAATGATGTTCCATGGAATTTAAACTGAGTAAAAAGGCACTGAGATCCTGAAGCAGGGGAGGATCAATGAAAAGCTTGGAGTCAATAACTTAGAGATCCTGATGCCATCAAAATATTTCATACAGGCCTTTCATAAATAGGAAAAAGGTGACTTGGTGACTTTTAGTTCAACCTTAAAAAATATGTCTTCCAGTTAGCTGCAGAATTTCATTTTCTTAATGTCTGTGAATCAATTGATTTCAATGATTCTAACTAAATCGTGATTTTTACCTGAGGCATAAGTCCTACTTCTGCATGATTTTTTGCTGAACAGGGCTACTTGGATTGCATGTGAGGAATCAGTAATTTTTGTATCTTTCAAAAATAAGCATGCTTTTGAAAGCACTAGGGTAACATGGAACCTATGGTAATTATTTGCAATAGTGTTGAGTAGCACATTCAGAATTTATGCAGCAGAAACTTTTAGCTTGAATGAATTAAAGCTTTTGGATTTGAAAACCTGTCTGCTTCTTAATATAATCAGATATGTGAGTCTCTGTAAACTTTCTTTGCTTTCAAAGGCAAACATAACTAATAATTTCTGTAAAGGTCTTGAATCGTTCCAACATCTGTTCTTGGTTTACTATAAAAACCATGTCTCTGATCTCATGTGTTGAACTACTGTATGTTTGCCACTGTCTATTTCCTGTGAAAAAATACGTCGAACAATAATAGCTTTTGTTCCTAACGTTCCAACCACTAAAACAGCTGAACAAATAACATCCATGCTTTCATTTGGAATAATTTATTCCATGTACATGTTTATGCAGAGTCATTTGGCTTATTGGATGTTTCATCATTTAAAAATCAAATCTCAGAATTTTAGACTACTGAAAACTCTGGTCTAATAGTTTCCTCATGTTTATAGTAATTCTCTTAACAGCATTTCCTTCCTAATTCATCATCTTATTTTGTGTAGGGTTTGGTATATGAGTAGAAGTGGTTAAAAATACCCCGCATTAACAAAGTTAGTGAAAATTTCCATTCGAGGCCACACATTTTGCAAATAACATTAAAAGATTAAATAATTTGGCATTTAAGCCATAAAAGTAACTATTTCTGCACTTTCGTTGCCTAAAGAAATAATAACTATACAGTAATAATGATACAAATTATAATACATTTGTTTTAACTCAACATACTCCAGATGACTTAATGATAGAGCAGCAACACAGAGCAAGCCTCACTTCCATTCCACAAAATATCTTAGTACATAAACTTTACTAGCCCAGCCATGGAGGACGTTTTGCACTGATTAACTAAGACAGATAAAAAACACTCATTAAAAGTTAGAAAAACAAGTTATTTAAAAGTCAGTTTTAAATCATTTGCAGTGCCACCAGTTTGGAATTTTTTTAACATACAAGTTTTTTTATTTCTAAAAATGTGGAATAATAATTTAGAATCCATTTACCACAACATCCCTCTGAAAGCCAAAAATTTGCAGTGGGTCATTCAGCTATACAGTTGATTCAGTGTTTAATAACAGGCTACCTAGAAGGCTCGAGATACCTAATGTTTTCAATTTGCATTTGCATATTATAATCTATGAATAAAATGAGTTTAAGTTTTAAGGTTTGAGTTTTAAGGTTTAAAGTTTTAAGGTTTGAGTTTGAAATGACAGCATTTGGTAGGTTAATATTTAATCAGAATTCCACTACCTAAAGGAATAACTACTTTCTTGGTTGCAGTGTGTTCTAGTTCAGGAAATAATGAAATTATGACTGTATTACTTTGCTAGTGTTGCCATAACCAAGTACCACACACTGGATGGCTTAGAACAATAGAAATGTATTATGTACAGTTTTAGAGACCAGAGTCTGAAATCCGTGTCAGCCAGGTCACACTCCCCCTGGAAGTAACTAGGGTAGGATCTCTACTGGAGTTCCTTGGCTTCTGACAGCAAAACTTCCATCTTCACATGGCACTCTCCCCATGTACGTGTCTCTATTTCAAAAATTTCTCTTTTTTATAAGTACACAGTTTACATTGGATTAGGGTTCATTCTGATGACTTCATTTTAACTCCATTGCCTTTGTAAAGGCCTTACTGCCAAATAAGATAAAATTCTGAGGTACTAGGGGTTAGGGCTTCAGTGTTTCTTTTTGTGGGGACAGAATTTAGCCCACAACAATGGTCTTTGTCATAGGTATGGCATACGTATGCTTTGCACCTGAATTTTTCTCAACAATTTTTACATTGCTAAAATTATATTATATATACTATATACATGATTAGTAATACTTAGTTTAGTCAGTGTTATCGATAACTGTATATAAACATATTATTCAAAATTACGCCTTAGAGAAAATGATAACTTAGTAATTAGTTCCCAAATCCAAATTTACTTAGCTTTGGGACTCTCACTGGATCTCACCCCACATTTCAGGGAAGTGGATGAGTGTTTCTTACAGCTCACCATGAATCTCTGCTTGAGTCAAGATCTTCTCCTTAGTGGTAAGTATACCTCCAGTTATTGATATCAGCATAACATCAAAAGTTCTTGTAGTTACATACATGCAATTTCTGATGACTTCTCTGGTAATTTGTGGTTAAATTGATTTCTTAGTCCCTGTATGACTTGCCAGAAGGCCAAACAAGAAAGAATTGCAAATATTCTACACAGTTTAATAATATTGCATACTGTCTTCCCACTCTTTTTTCTACAATAAAAATTTGATTTTACGTGTGCGTTACTAATTCATTGAAAGATAATCTTTCACACAAAGGAGGATTCATTCATAGATTATATTCAATTAATTTAAAAATACTTGCTATGTTTAGTTATTACTAATTATTGACTTCTTTAGATGTAGTTTCCTGTTAAACAATGACTTCTTTCATGTTTCTTTTTAAGAACAAATATTTGAAAAAAATAAAAATGTTTCCAGCTTTATTGAGGTGTAGTTGACAAATAAAAATTGTATATATTTGCAATGTACAGATGTTTTTGTATGCTTATACATTGTAAAATAATGATAATGACCACAAACAAGATAACTAACATACCTGCCATCTCACATAGTTGCCTTTTTTTGAGGTGAGAATATTTAAAATCTACTCAGCAAATTTCAAGAATATGATATAGTATTAACTAGAGTCACCATAGTGTACATCAGTGTTCAGAATTTATTCATCTTGCATAACTAAATCTTTTTGACAAGCATTTCTTCATTTCCTTCACCCCTCACTCCCTGGCAATACCAGTCTATTATATACTTCCCTGAGTTTGACTTTGTAAGATTCCACATGTTAAGTGAGAACATGCGACATTTGTCTTTTTGTGCCTGACTGATTTCACCTAATGTAATGTCCTCCAGTCACATCTATGTTGCTGCAAATGACAGGATTTTATTCTTATGGCTGAATAGTATTTTATTGTGTATATATACCACATTTTCTTTTTATTTTTCGTCTTTCAATGGACCCAGATCTTGGCTATCGTGAATAATGCTGCAATGAGATGAGAGTCCAAATATGGCTTTGAAATACTGATTTTAATTTCTTTGGAAATATATACCCAGAAGGGGGATTACAATTCAACATCCTTTTTGGTAAACATTCTCAACAAACTAGGTATAGAAGAAATGGACTTCAACTTAATAAACACCATATATAACAAGTACCAAACTAACATTATACTTAATAGTACAAGCTGAAATATTTTCTTCCAAGATCCAGAACAAGATGAGAATGTCCATTCACTACATCTATTCAACATAGTACTGGAAATGCTAGCCAGAGCAGTTAGACAAGAGAAGAAATAAAAGCCATCCAAATAAAAAAGGAGGAAATCAAATTGTATTCACAGCTATATAAAATCTTATATATAGAAAACCCTAGAAACTCCATCCAAAAATTATTAGAACTAATAAACATACTCAGTACAATTGCATGATACAAAATCAACATATAAAAATTCATTTTATTTCTGTCTGCCAACAACAAACTGTCCAAAAGATAAATTAAGAAAACAAGCCCATATATAATAACTTCAAAAAATAGAATATTTAGGAATAAGTTTAAATAAGGGAATAAACATCTGTGCAGTGAAAAACTATAAAATATTGGTGAAAGAAATTGAAGAAGACTCAAATAAATGAAAAGACAATCTGTTCATAGATTGGAAAAATTAATATGGTTAGCATGTCCATACTACTCTGATTTACAGAGACAATGAAATCCTGATCAACATTTCATGCACATTTTTCAAATAAATAGAAAAACAATGTTAAAATTCATAGAAAACCACAAAAGACTTCAAATAGCCAAAACAATCGTGAGCAAAAAGAACAAAACTGAGTGGATAAAACACAACAAAATAAAACATAATAAAGGCACTACAGTCATCTACCAGGGATGGTGGATTGTTTCATATGTAAGACAATTTGATTTTAAACTTTCCCAATGCATTCTGATATTTTTCCTTTTCAGGCTATTTATTTCTGTTTTATTGTAGTCTGCACATTAAAGATATTTAACAAATCACTAATATGTAACTTCTCATAGTTTGAAATCTACAGGATTAAGTAATAATACCCTCTGAGAATCTGGAATTTGGACACACACACATACACACAATTTATGCTCTTGTACTGGAAACAGTGATGCCCACGTGGTAATCTACTGGCCAATATTGCATGTTTGCTGCTGTGCATTCTTATTTCTGCATCCCAGCTCAACATGGTTCCCATGAGATTGGAACTTTCTTGTGTGAAATCTCTCATCTCTGGGTATAAGATACTCTAAGGCATAATAGGAGCCTATGATGAAGAAAGATAAATTTATCTTCTTTATTTTGCTCTCCTATCCATACTTTATTTATTCAATCCATAAGTAGTCATTGGGCACCTAGTACATGCGGGGTGTTATGGTAGGTACTGGAATTTTATGAGTAAATTAATGCTGACTTTGGCTGTGTTGTTACTAAGATTAAAATCTAGTGACGGAAATTGACAATATATAATCACACAAATAATGTAAAATTGCAACATTTTATGACATGTTTGAGAGCGACTCTTCACTTCTTAACATCCTTTTCCTACTACTTTATCTTCCTGTTTCTTTTCTTCCTCTACTAAATATTGTGAATGAAACAATCCTCAGTAGATAAATCTAGGAAAGTCACCACAAGTGTCTCTCCAGAGAAAAACAATGTGGTGCCACTATACACACACAAATAACATATCACATTGCATTTTTGGAGAAAAAAAAATTAGAAAGGAAGAAAGGAAGGAAGGAAAGAAGAAAGAAAAAAAGTTACCTATCTCAATTCCTGTCAGTTGATTTTCATATACAGATTTGGAATGTAGCTCATTTGAATTTGAGGATTTCCTGAAATGTATTTTCACAAAACATAATAGCAGTGACCAAATTGTCAGCAAATTTGATTTATTTGATACATGAATTTTCTCATTCCAGACAGATATCTTACCTCCACTTTTCCTGAGGCAGGTGGAGCCATGTAGATTCACGGGACAAAACAGATTTTCTACTCTTGTTCTTTACTTTGGACTGATTATTTCTTATTAAAATAGATTCTCCTTAAGTTTCAGTCAGGGTTCCAGTCAGTGATGGTTATCCTGAACAGTATTGGCAGGAGGCTCTGACTTTCATTTGGATTTTGAGCTTTAGTGTCAGGTTGAGTAAGGAATTGATTAAATTATTTCATTTCATTTCTAAGGTATCATTTTTAAATGTCAAATCATTGTTAGATGCTAGAACTTTCACTGTATTTTAAAGTGTATTTCAGCCTACTTTTAAAGAAAAAACTACTCCCCAAAATATTGAATCAATAGGACCTAAATGATAGACATTTATGCAGTCGCATCCACTGGTCTGAAAATGAGACCTGCATTATAGATACATGGAATCTTCCAATCTTCCTACGAGGTTAGGTTGTTAGATTACTTTTCAGTGAGTGTCATGTGCAAATCTCCAGTAATTCTGATTTTCAATGGTAACATCCTCAGAATAAAATCTTATGATGAAAAGTACATTTAGTCCTAAAGGCACAGATAGTTTGTAAAAACTAAAATTTGCCAGTCAGTCACATTTAATATACTGCTTTCTATAGAACACCTTGCCTAAATTTAAATATAGCTAAATGTAACATTTGCATCACATTCATGTTTTTCAAATCAGGCAACAGTTTAGATGGTTTCATCTATTTTTTTTTTTAATAAAATGCCTTCCAGACAATAGAAAATGCAAGACTAAGGACTAAAGCAAGATGCTTGATCAAACATTTCTGTAAGTCATATTCAAGCACCAAATGAAAGCAGATAAAACATTATATTGAACTATATTAAATAATATTATATGATATCAAATCATGTAGCAGTACTCTTCCTAGTATTAAACTTGTGTGGCAATAGTTAGGATAGGTTAAGGTATTAGGGCTAAAAGCTTGGGCTTTTTGGCTAATAAGACTTTGTTCTCTGAGAATAGTTACATGCCCTTGGGTAAATTATTTCACTTCTCTAAACCTAAGCTTTTTCAATTATAAAATGTAGACAAAATTACAAAAATGCATTGCAATAATGAAAATGGTATTAAATTAACTAATTTACTTAGCATGTTTTGCATAGTACCTGGTAATCAACAATAGTAATAATTATATTTCCACATTTTCTCTACATTGTCTATGATTCATTTCTCAATGTAACCCAAATATGAAGGGCTTGGTAAGGAATCATAGGCAGTACTAATCATCACTGTCCATCCTCAAAGTTCTGTTGTTTGTGAACATAGAGATTTTTCTGTCTTTTCCCTTGTGCTTGTAACCAAAGGGCTCTAAAAATCTAATATGCCTCTTATTCCTGTAGCCACGTTCATCTCCCCAGTGCCAGTGCTACCCAGTGCCCTCCAGGAATGATGTATTGCTCAAAGTTATATTTCAGCAAGTTTTTATAACATTTCTTCTGACTGCCCTGATTCCTGTGACTTTAGCTTGCTATCCAGAATCTTATTAGATATTCTTCTATCATCAATTTCTTCATAAGTCTAGCCCAGTGGATCTATTTTATATCAAGCAATGTTTAAACACTACTGGACTGATTGTATTATAGGATTCATTAATCTTGTCAGTTGATATTAACAAATGCCTCTAGAGTATTATTTTCTATTTGGCAGGATTTTTTGCCTGAAAGGGTTAGCTTCATTCTGGATTTGGATATCTACAGAGACTAGCCTGAATATCCACTGTTGGTGAAATACATCTTTAGATCCTAGATCCTAAAGATTTTGGTTTGTTGGAGTTTATGTTAAAATTCTTTAAAAATCTGAGTGATATTCCTGGTAAGTTAAACATTTAGCATTAAGAATTCATTGGTGCTATCTTTAAAAATTATTAGTTTGCAATAGAATAAAAGAAATCACTGACCTTTTGTCTCCATCCTCAAGTTCATATATTGAAGCCCTAACCCAGAATGTGACTATATTTAGAGAAAGGACTTATAAAAATCAGTTAAGATTAAATGAACTCATACAGGTGAGATCCAAATCTGGATTTGTGGACTTGTAAGAAGAGAAAGAGAGTAAGATTTTTACTATCACTCTTTGCCGTGTGAAGACACACTGTGAAAGCTGTCATCTGCAAATTAGGAAGAGCACCCTCATCAAAAACTAAACCCTCTGGTATCCTAATTGTGGACTTTCCAGCCACTAGAACTGTGAGATAATAAAATTCTGTTGTTTAAGTCAACCAATTCATGGTATTTTTTTTTTATGGTAAACCAAGTCAATTAATCCACCTCTCATCACACTTTCTTGCCTCCAAGGAACTTGCTTGTCTGCTTTAAAAAAAATAAATAAATACATATATATATATATATATATATATATATATATGGTTTTTTTGTCAGTGTATAGGTAGTGTATATACTTATGGGGTACATGAGATGTTTTGACACACGTACGCAATGCATAATAATTACATAATGGAAAATGGGTTTTCCATCACCCAAGAATTCACCCTTTGTTTTATAAACAATCCAATTATGCTCCTTTAGTTATCTTAAAATGCAAATTAAATTATTCTAGGCTGTAATCACCCCATTGTGCTTGTCTTCTTGATATTTTTGCCCAACAGTGTTTCAGTCAAGGATTTTCTGCTCAGTTGCATAACTCGTTGACAGGATATGCTCTTTTACCTAAAAAAAAGGTCAAATTGTCAAAGTTTTTATTACACATATACAAAATTTTATATATAAATAAAGTATATTCTTTTTGACCATTATGCTGGGGATTATAATAACCTCAATGTATACAATTATAAATTGTTTAGAACAAAGTAAGCTGTTTAAAATTACAGAAAAGAGGGGCACAATAAATGCTTTTAAATTATAGAAATGAATAATGTAGTTGAACTTTTGTAGAAATATTCACAATTAAAATGTATTCATTATTAAAAATTACAAATGAAATTATATGTATTATTATAACATGCTGTCTTAGAATATATATATTGTGGAGTGGTGAATGTAGCTAGTTAATGAATGCATTACCTCACATAGTTATCATTTTCGTGGTGAGAACACTTAACATCCATTCTCTTAGCATTTTTTAAGAACACAACGTATTTTTCATTAATTGTAGTCACTAGGCTGTACAATTGGTCTCCTGAATTTACTCTTCCTATCTAACATTTGACCAATATCTCCTCAATTCCTTCTCCCCACAATTACTCCAGCCTCTGGTAATCACCTTTCTAGTGTTTATTTCTAGGAGAAGTAGATATCAAATCTCATTTTGATATTTTTATTTCAACAAGACCTAAGCATTTAAAAAATATTTTACTCAAAAAGTTTATTGCAACATTATTTTTAGTGATGAAAAATTGAAACCAAACAAGGTAATGCATATGCATAAATAAAAATTGGAGAAAATTGTAGAAAAAGAAAATAAGATTATGTTGTTAGATTATAGATGCTTTGATTGTTCTCTGTTTTACTTCGTATTATCCAAACGTTTTTTCAATAAATTTTATGTGTGTATAAAGTGTGTGTATGTGTACATACGTGTGCATATGTATTTTTGCATCTTTTCTTGAAAAATAAATACTCATTGCTTACATAAATTCAACAGTGCCATCATTTATACATATGTAACTATAATTTAGCTCTAAAAATAAGCTCTGATATTTAAATGTTTATCTTTGTGAAGTTTTATTTTAAAATAGCATGCATCTCTGAAAATAGTGAAGGTTAGAAATGACCAAAATGATTAAGAAACTTTAAATTTATTCCCATGCCAGAATCCAGCAAATGCATTCTCAAAGTAATGGAATACACTTGACTCTCTACATGACTGATTGCATCTTCATCCTGTAGCTGCACGATGTAAACATTATGGAGACCACAATTACATAAAATGTCCAAGCAATGCACAACAATAACAAAGCCACCATTATGTTACATTTTTATAAAATCTTAAATTGTCATAATGTGGATACCTATGAAATTTGAATACAATTTTAAAATTTACTAATAAAATACAGTTGTCCCTTTTTACCAGAAGATCATTACCATCAGTAATAGTAAACTAACAGTAGCAACTTTCATCAAATAATAAATAAGTTTTATTTTCATTGACTGTGATATTGAAATAAGCCTCACTGAGATCCTCCTTAAATACAGCTCATGTCACATTGGACTCATATGTATTTTTGAAGCAAATAGCAAAATTCAGAAATTGAGCACAAGGCTTGCATTTTTACTACTTAGGAGAAAAATCTTTTCATTCTTTTAATCATTTGGATGTAAGCAAATCCAGCTTCGTATCTCTTCTACTGAGACTCCTATAGAGTACACATCTTTGCAATAAAACTAACAGAAAAATACACATGCTTGTGCTCACTAGATAATTGCAATTTTTGAATATCAAATTAGTGGGCCATTAGCTGGGATGTTATTTTGATATTGAGATTTCCTTTATAAAACATATTTTAATGAAATATTAACAACACAGCCACAATACCCATATTTTTTCTTTGGTACAAATGAAAACCATAATTTGTACAAATGGTGGATTCTACCCAATGTGCAAAACCTCTCTTTAGCTATAGAACATATAAATTGAAATGAAATGATATTTGTATTAGCATTGAGGATAGGTAGCAAAAGCCTGGAAATGAGCAATAATCATGTTTATTTGAGATGATTTTGAGGCATGGTTGGAGAACTGGAATAAAGTTAGAAAGGAAAGCCCTAGTTAGCTAAATCTACCTTAAACATTTTTGCAAACTCAGAGGGCCATATTTTGAAGTCTTCTAGAATGTTCTATATTTTTCTTAGCAAGTTAATGAATGAATAAGTATGGAGCCTACTTTATTGAGAACTTGGTTATTTGTTGATTGCCTTGTATGCATCTTCTCACTTGACCCTCCTAATAAATATATGGAAGGTGAATGTAATCCCAATCAACATACAAGGAAACTGAAGCTTTGAGGAAATACATCACATATGCAAGTTCACTCTATTAATAAATTATAATGTTACCATTGGCTCTCTGTTGTGCCTGATTCTAGAGACCATGCTTTGTGTGATTCCTTTTGTATAGAGCAAATAATATGTATCTAGGAGTCTAGACATACAAAACAGTCCAACAATAGAATAGTATGTGTGTGTCTGCATTTATGTGCACGCGCATGTGTGTGTGTGTGTATGTGTGTGTGTTGGATAGCCTTTAGTTTTCTTTGATGAAGAACAGAGAGATTTTAAATAAACAAAATGAAAATATCAAAAGATTTCATCATCCATGTGAAAGATATACTTAATAGATCCACACCCTCAGTATATGCTTTAATATTTTATTGGAAAGTTGAGATTATTGATTTTCTAATTTTATCCTTAGCAGATTCCATTCTCTATTCATACATTCTTTATATTTTACAACTAGAAGGAGAATGAAGAGAGTGAAAGTTTTGAGGAGACACAGGTACTCTGCCATTCCTTATTAGTTACATATGGTTGTTCTTTCCCATCTCTTATTGCTTATGAATGACCCCATTGGGAAAATCCCAATAAATACTTTTCCTTAATTTTTATTTATTTTTTTTAAATTTCAACATGCTCTTTTTCTAAAGTCACATATCAATCTAAAATATCACATTACTTTCCAACTTAAGTCTCTAGAAGTTTATAAGCCAAAAGGCCCAAGAAGAAGCCTAACATGTGAGATAGTGGGAAATTATTTAAATCTATCAGCTTAGGTAGTTTACAAATTATTAAAATAAACAGGAATTTGATGGTAAGAATTCCAATTAATACAGATATCTGGGAAATAGATTTGTAGTAACCTGTAGTTATTATCTACCTATTTTCTAATGAATTTTATATAGAATAGGAATTTTTCCTTGTCCTGCCCAGGTCATACCACCTATGCAGGCATCCTGGCAGTGACTAGTATCTGTATTAAGGAAACAAACAAACAAACAAAAAATCCTTGATCTTCACTCAGACCATAGAGGTATATGATTAAAAATACCCTCTTGTCTCTCAATGTTAATAATACCACAAGGTAGAATATGGTCATATTTTACAAAAAAACATTAGAATATTCTAAAAACTCAGACATTCTCAGGATTTAAGCATGAATATTTATGAAAAATAACAAAATTTTCAGTAGGTGGTAAACAAGGACATATACCAAATTATACCAAATTACATCTATTTGGGAAATTTCTCTTACTTTTATTTTTTCTTTTTTTTTTTTTTTCTTTTTTTTGAGACGAAGTCTTGCTCTGTCAGGCATGCTGGAGTGCAGTGAAGCAATCTCGGCTCACTGCAAGCTCCGCTTCCCAGGTTCAAGCCATTCTCCTGCTTCAGCCTCCCAAGTAGCTGAGGCTACAGGTGCCCCCACCACGCCAGGCTAATATTTTGTATTTTTAGTAGAGATGGGGTTTCACTGTGTTAGCCAGGATGGTCTCAATCTCCTGACCTCATGATCTGTCCTCCTAGGCCTCCCAAAGTGCTGGGATTATAGGCGTGAGCCACCACACCCGGTCAAATTTATCTTACGTTGCTTAAGACTGGTACTTACTTCTCTTTATGATTATTAAAACCATGATATTGTTAATGTTTTTGATGATAGGTCTAAATTAAATGAACAAACAGATTAATCATTGCTTTAAATGTAAGTTTCAATTATTTAGCAATTAAGAATAACAGCTCATTTAAAAAGCAATGCTGTAAGGAATAACTATTTTTAAGTATCTTTTTTCTTTCTTTTAAAAAAGATGTGCTTTGATAAATTGTATATACATATTATGCATTATTAAACTTTAAAATTATATGCTTGACAGATTGCATGTACTTCTCTCTAGGGCTTCATTGCAGTCTGCAGAACTTATTAGTTGTGATTTCATTGCCAGTGGCAAAATGTAGAATGTTCTATAAATTTAAACATTTGGCTGTGGCTATGGGAAATTTTTTATGATGAGCAGAGATTGGACGTGGGGGTAGGAAACAAATCTAACAGTTTTAATCCAAAAAAGAAAAAAATCCCGTGTGTGTTGAATTTGTGCTTTGCGTTTGTTTATCTCAGGGATTGCACATTCTAAACAATTTGGGAATTGCAGTAATTTTAGAACTAGGGTAGATAAATTTACAAGTTAAATCACAATGTTTACAAAGGAGTATATAGAGCAGTACACCTTACTTATACCAGATGCTGGTAATCTGGACATTGGACTATCAAGTAAAGTGGACAATTACTTGGCCGTTCTTCATGTTGATTCCATTTCGCCAAATCCTTCTTTTTCCAGGTTTTTATTTTTTTTTTTAATATTTTCTGTCATTAACAGCATTTAGTAACTCTTTATTTTTCATCTCATATTCAAATGAATTACTTTATTGAAAACAACAAATATATTTTCCACCACTGGCCCATTCAGGGCAAGACAATATAATTTTCTAAGGTAAATACATTTTCATATATAATGAAATAGGTAGTCAATTTCATTCTTATTTTTATTATATTAATATAAAATTCTACATAGGAATACATTTCTGTGATATTAGACTTATATATCCACTATCAATGCACCTTACAGTTTTACATAGGCTAGAAAAGATCAGGAATAGGTGACTGCAGATAAATTATATTTTCAATGCATAAATAACAAGGGCATTTTCAAAGGAATGACTGATAACTAATTAGTTAAACTTGCCAAATAATTAACGAATAATCACAGCTCTCATCAGCAGCTGTTACAAACTGATAAAATTTGATTCAATACAATATGTATAAATTTACACTTGGCTGAAACATCTGCAAACTGTGGCAAACACTTTTTTTGTGCAGAGGGCTAGAGAGATTTTTGCAGTCATTTTCAAACTATGTCGAAGTCAGTACTCTCTTTCCCTTTTACAACCTGCAACCTTGTCCTTTTTGTTTTCCCCCCTCCTTTTTGTCTTTGTGTTCTCCTCTTTTTGTTTCCTTACTATTTTAATCTCTTCTTTATTAAAATTTCAAACATAGCACATATGATTCATTTTACTCTGCCATTGAACTCTGAACCTAAAGCACTTACAACTTTATATGTGTTTTTTGTAACTGAAGAATTATGTATGTACACCTATTTTGTTATTCAAATTCTATATTAAATACACATAATACATATCTTTGATGAAATAAATGGCAATAGGTTGATTTCAGATTATTTTCAGACTGAAAAATCGTAAGTACTTATTGATTTGCTTATTTTCTGTAGAGTTAGTCCTCCTGTAGTTATTTCCTCTATGATCATTTTCTGAGCTAAAACCATAAATATCTATTGCCTAGCCTAAATTTACCTGCCGGAAACTCTTTTTAAATCTTAGTGCTTTATATATGGGAAAATGCACACAGCTACAAACCTATACCTTTTTTTATATACAATAGAGGTAAAAACAAAGACAAAAAAATACTCAAGTAATTGTGTTATTAAATTTGGTTCAAGCATTGGACTATGTTGTTTGAAATGTAGGAGTAAGCATGATAAAAATTCTTATGTCATATTTTACTGTTCTTTAAAGAGCTTGAAGATATGTTTACCTCATAACACTGGAAAAATAAAGACAGCAATTAGATCTATATTTTTTCACCAATGTATTGCCAGTTCCAAGTCATGTTCATTGCACAAAGTTTCTGTGACATACATCTCTGATATAAAATAATTGTATTTGTTTTTTCAGAATGTTTTTGGTACTTTCTTGGAATCAATAAATTCTCAATTAATTTATAGTAATAAAATAATGAAGTAAATAAATTAGAAACAAGGGATACTGTAAAATATGTGTGCAAAAGATACAATGGGAAGAGAGAGCAGTTTCATAGTTTCTCCCCATTGGTTATTCCATTGAACACTTCATTTTTTTCCTTTGGAAATGGCCTTCAAACTCACCAATTCTAACTTTCCAAAGTAACAGACCAGACAAGTAAACTTCAGAAAGTTTAAATGATATTTCTATTTAACCAGTTGTCTACAATACATCCAAACAGTTACACACCAATTGTGAGGGCTATGCTGAGGATGATTGCCTGAAAACTAGGTCAGTGGTCTTTCCACTGCAACACGTTTCTATTAGCCCAAGTATATATGGAAGGACCATGGTAGAGTGAAATACACAATGACTTAGGATTCACAAGACCTATGACTACAGACCACCCTTGTCACTTACTGGCAAGTAACTTAGTTCTTCAAAGCTTCACCTTCCACATGTATATGTTAAAATTACATATCTATACTGAAATGTTAGCAGATATATTCAACAAAGAATATGCTCTCTGTGAAAGAGAACAGAACTCTGGAAAATGTTTATTTCATAACTGAATTAGATTTTAAACTTACATAGTATAAAAATGAGTTCCCAAGCCAAATTCAACTATTGAATCAACATTTTCTATTTGAACATTTCTCATATCTAACATGCAGGTATTCATTGACAAACATTTATCGAACACAAGCTACATGCCAAATTCAATACAGGAGATGTGAAGTTGAAAAAGAGATTACTTTGTCTTCAGAGTTAATTTTACTTGGTTAGCCTGTGTTCAAAGCTCAAATGTTTAATTTAATCAACTTTCATAGTCACAGGTTATACTCCTAGCACAGTTGATGTATTTCAATTAGATCAAGAACGTATAGAAAGAGGAGAACTTTGGGACTGAACTCAACCTTGATTACTGACATTTGCTTAAGCTCAACAGGTAATTCTTGGCCAAATTCCATTGGCTGTAAATTCCAAATGAATTAGTCTTATTTCTATTTCAATTTCTACCACCTAAGTTAAAGCAGCATTATATTTCATCAAGATACTAGAGAACGGCCTCCTAACTATAATAGTCTCTCCTGCAATTTCTGGCCCCTTACACTCTATTCAGCACAAACGTAAAGTAATCTTTTGAAAAAACATAAAAGTCACATTACGTTGCAGTTTTAAAACCCTCCCATGATTACCAGTGCATTGACAGTGAATTCTAGGCTCTCTACCAATGACTTACGGGGCCATAGGTGGTCTGACTGCTACTTAATTTTCCAAATTCACACTATACAACCTGGATTCAGCTTCACTGGCTCCCTTTCTATTGCTTGCACAAACCCAATTTTTTTTCTACTTTAGCACTTATAAACTTGTCTTTCCCTTTGCCTGAATGCTGTTTCCCTCACTCTCTGCAAGAATGACTTTGTATGTGAGCTTAATTTCTCAGCTGTGGATTTAAATGTTATCTCTTCAGAGGACCCTATCTTTACCACACTGCCTATGGTCATTCTTTACTAATTTAACAAATATTTATGGAGTGCCTATAAGCCCAGTCCTGGCCAGTTACTCTATATAATATCACTAAGCTACTAGTTTCATTGTACTTAGAATAATTGCTACTTGTCTTATTTATATATTAATTTACATATCTGTTATGTCACTTTAGAAGGTTTAATTTTCAAGATGCAAAGATTTTATTGGTTTAACTCATGGAAATGCCCCCAGAACTAAGCATAGTGTCCAGCATATTATAGGCACTCAACAACTACATTGAATGAATAAATAATGTTATAAATATTATTTGAGAAGCATTATATGTCTGCCATTGACAGCTGCTGAGCACATAGTTCTTGCCAACAAGACTGAGAGGAAATAAATGTGAAATTATTTGTTCATTCAAATTAAAAAAAAAATACCAGGTAAACATCAGTATCTGTCCTAAGCAGATGCTAGAAATACAGGTGTATTTCTATTTAACCAGTTGTCTGCAATCTGTTCAAACAGTTACAAAGCCAATTGTGAGGGCTATGCCGAATAGCCATCATATTTCTAGTCCGAGGGCTAGAAGTACAGGTGTATTTCTAGCATCTACATAGAACAGCTACTGATGCTTATTTGTTTCACAATTCTGGAAATTAGAAGTCCAAATTTTTAGTCAGTCTGAGTCTGAAGGCCTGAGAACCAAGAGTGCCGAGGGCAAGAGAAGATTTTTGTGCTAATGGGAGCAGTCAGGCAAACAATAAATTCAACTTTCTTCTGCCTTTTTATTTTACTGTGCTCTGAACAGATTGGATCACGCCCACTAACAATGAGGAAGACCATAGACTTTACTCAGTTCATCAACTCACATGCTAGCCTCTTATAAATACCATTACAGACACATCCAGAAATAATATTTAACCAGATATCTGAGCATCTCATAGTCCAGTCAAGTTGGTATAAAATTAGCCATCATAGTAGGTGTGAGGACACACATAGTTGAACAGTATTTTAAAGATGTTCAATGTTATAAACCACTTATTTGTGTCATCTTCAATTGCTTTCATCAGTTTTGCAGTTTTCCTTGAAGAGGTCTCTCATCTCCTTAGATAAATGTATTCCTATGTGTGTGTGTGTGTGTTTGTATCCATTGTAAACAGAATTGACTTTTGATTTCTTTCTCAGCTAGCCCACAATTGGTGTACAGAAACACTACTGATTTTTGTACATGGATTTTGTACTGTGCCACTTTACTGAATTCATTTATTAAATTTAAGAAGTTTTGTAGAATTCTTAGTTTTTTTGAGACATAAGTTCATATTATCAGAAAAGGGGAACAATTTGACTACCTCTTTTCCAATTTGGATACCTTTTATCTTCTTCTATTGCCTGAATTTTCTGGCTAGGACTTCCAGTACTATGCTGAATAGAAGTGGTGAAAGTGTCTTATTCTAGTTCTTAGAGGAAAAACTTTCAACTTTTTCCCATTTAGTATGATATTAGCTGTGGGTTTGTCATATGTGGTCTTTATTCTTTTGAGGTATGTTCATTCTATGCCTAGTTTGTTGAAGATTTTCATGATTAAAGATTTAAAACTTTATCAAATGCTTTTTCTGTATCTATTGAGATGATCAAATTGTTTGTATCCTTTACTCTGTTGATGTAATATATCATGTGTTTCGATTTGTGTATGTTGAACCATCCTTGCATCCCTAGCATAAAGTACACTTGACTGTAGTTTATTATCTTTTTGATGTGCTGTTGGATTCAGTTTTCTAGTGTATTGTTTAGAATTTTGTGTCTATGTTCATCAGGGATAATGGCCTGTAATTTTCTTGTGTCTGTGTGTTCTTGTTTTATTTTGGTATCATGGTAATGGACTTGTAGAATGAGTTAAGGAGAATTCTACCCTTTGATTTTTTGGAAATAGTTTCAAAAGGATTGGTATTAGATCTCAGTAAGTTTAGTAGAATGCAGCTGTGAATCTATCTGATCTGGGAATTTTCTTTGTTAAGATTAGTTTTATTACTGATTCACTCTTGCTGCTCACTACTGGTCTATTCTGGTTTTATATTTCTTCTTTATTCAATCTTGGTAGGTTATAGATTTCCACAAGTTTATCCATTTATCTAGGTTTTGCCATTTGTCAGTTTACAGCTTTTCATAACAGTCTCTGATGACCTGTTGTATTTCTGTGGTATCAGTTGTAACGCCTCCTTTTTCATTTCTGATTTTGATTATTTGGGTCTTGATACAGTTTGGCTCTGTGTCCCCACACAAATATCATCTCTAATTGTAATCCCTAAATGTCAAGGGAGGGACATGGTGAGAGGTGATTGGATAATGAGAGCAATTTCCCTCATGCTGTTCTCATGATAGTGAGAAAGTTCTCATGACATCTGATGATGGTTTAAAAGTGGCAGTGTACTCTGCACTCTCTGTCTCTTGCTGTCATGTACGATGTGCCTTGCTTCCCCTTCCACCATGATTGTAAGTTTCCTGAGACCTCCCTAGTCCTGTGAAACTGTGAATCAATTAAACCTCTTTTTTTCATAAGCTAGGTAGTATCTTTTTTCATAAGTCTTAGGTAGTATCTTTATAGTAGTGTGAAAACAGACTAATACAGGTTTTTTCTACTTTTCTTGGTTAGTCTACCAGCAGTTTATCAACTTTGTTTTTCTTTTTGAAGAATCAACTTTTCAATTGTTAATCCTTTGTATTTTTTTTTTGTAGTCTCTATTTCATTTAGTTCTTCTCTTCTTTTTATTATCTATTTTCTTCTGCTATTTGGATTTGGCTGGTTTTTGCTTTTCTGCTTCTTTAACGTGCATTGTTAGATAGTTATTTGTAATCTTTCTACATTTTTGATGCAGACATTTATTGCTAGAAACTTCCCTTTTAGCACAATTTTTGCTGTATCACACAGGTTTTCATATGCTGTGTTTGCATTTTTATTTTTTAAGATAGTTTTAAATTTATATTTTAATTTATTATTTTTATCCAATCATTATTTAAGAGCATGCTATTTAATTTCCATGTATTTGGATAATTTATTGGTGTTTACTTCTGGTTTTATCCTAAAGTGGTCTGAGAAGATATTTCATATTATTTTGATTTTTTAAAATTTTATTGAACTTGTTTTTTCCTAGCATATGGTCTATCTGAAGAATGTTTCAGGTGCTAATGAGAATAATTTATATTCTTCAGATATTTCATAAATGTCTTTTAGTTCCATTTGGTCTAAAGTCCAGTTTACCCCAGAAGTTTCTTTGTTAGTTTTCTGTTTAGATGACCTGTCTAATACAAAAGACCTCCATGCTTTGCAATCTCTCTGTCTCTCTCTAGGTCTGGTAATATTTGTTTAATGATTATGAGTGCTCCAGTGTTGGGTACATGTATATTTAGGATTTTTATATCCTCTTGCTGTATTGATATTTTTACAATTATATAATGACTTTCTTTGGATTTTTTTTCTCAACTTAGAATCTGTTTTATCGATGTATTATAGCTACATCTGCCTGCTTTCAGTTTCTGTTCATGTGGAACGTCTTTTTCCATCTCTTTACTTTCGGTTTCTATGTCTTCACTGATAAGCCAAGTTTCTTGGAATCAACTTAGCTGGATTATATTTTTTAAATCTATTCAGCCATTCTATATCTTTTCATTAAGTCCATTTCATTAAAGTTCAATATCTGAGGCTTTTTTTTTTTCTTTGTCATTATGGTTTGGCGAATTTCTGTAGTAATACATTTGGATTTCAGGCCTCTGGGCAACTGGTGTGGTCTGGGCAATGGCTTATTCTTCATTTTTTGTGTGATTGTTTTACAAGTGAGTTTTATACTTCCATGTGTTTTCCTGGAGGCAAACGCCATTCTTTTACTTCCAGGTTTAGGACTCACTGAGCGTTGTTAGTATGACTGGTCTAGTGGTCACAAGTTTCCTGAGCATTTTGTTGTCTGAGAAAGACTTTACTCCTTTTTCATTTATAAAGGATAATTTTTCTGAATATAACAATTTTTTTCTTTCAAAACTTCAAATATATTGTACCATTCTCTTTTGCCCTTGTAAAGTTTCTGCTGATAAATCTGATTTTAGTCTTATGGGATTTCCTTTATAATTCACTAGCACTTTTCTTTTGTTGTTTATAGAATTCACTATTTTTGACTTTAGATAGTCTGTCTATAATATGTTCTGGAAAGAACTTTTTTACATTGTATCTTCCTGGGGATCACTGATCCTCATGTATATGAATGTCTAAATATATTTCTAGACTTGGGAAGTTTTCATTTATTGTTTTGTTAAACAGGTTTTCTAATTTTTTCATTTTCTCTTTACTCTCTTGGATACCAATAATTCAAATACTTGGTCACTTTAAGTTGTCCCAAATGTCATAAAGGCTTTGCTCATTCTTTTTTATTCTTTCTTTCTTTCTTTTTCTCTGACTAGATTATTTCCAAATATCTTTTGTTAAGTTCAGAGATTCTTTATTTTGCTTTATATAGTCTATTGTTGAAGCTTTCAAATGTATTTTGTATTTCCTTCAATGAATTATTAAATTTCAAAATTTTCATTTCATTCTTATTTAAAATATCTATCTCCTTGGTAAAATTTTCATTCACATCCTGAATTGTTTTTCTGTTTTTTTGCATTATTTTTCAGAATTTTTTTGTACTTTGCTGAGTTTCTTTAAAATCAATATTTTGAATTCTTTACCTGAGATTTTGAAGATTTCTTTTTGATTAAGATCTATTGCTACAGAATTATTATGTTCCTTTGCAAGAGTCGTATTTTCTTACTTTTTAATATTTCCTATGTTCTTACATTGATATCTGTGCATCTGATGTAACCATCACTTCTTATTTTGAATTTACTTTTATAGGGGAGAATATTTTCCTGAATATGTATTTATAGTGTCATGCTCTAATGTAGTCTCTGTATGACATTTTTGACTGTAAACAGAATTAGTGGTATCTGTGATTTTTCTCAGTTGGTTAAGGTGAAGTTATTGGAGACTGTGGTGAAGCTGTACTAGGGAATGGTGTGCCAGGTAGGCCAATTTTTAGTCACCATTGGTGTCTGTGGTGGGCTGAGCATGTCTATCCTGAACCCCAGGATGGTTTTTGTTGGCAATAATGTTGGCAATTACCAGCAAGCTGTTTATTGGGCTTCTAGGTGGCTTTCTCGAATGCCAATAGAGGCAGTGGTGAACTCAACAGGTGGGTGGATTTTCAGGCCTCTGGGCAACTGGTGTGGTGTGGGCAATGGCAGTAAGCAGTGGTGGGAAAATTCTTTAAGTCCAGAGCAGTGTGTGTTGGTATTAGTGATGGCTGTGATAAGCTGGGCTGGCTAGTCTCTAGACCCTCAAGTAGTACTTGCAGATAGGTGCTAGATGAGGTGGTAGAATCAAAAAATTTAGGTCCAACTTCAGGCTCTTGTTATGCATGCTCCGATGCCCAAGGTAGTGGACTGGGTTGGGCAATCCCCAGGACCCTGGGCAATGTACTCTGTCTCAGAGGAGGGGCACAAAGCAGGGCTGAACATGCTTGTTTTCCAGCTTCTAAATGGTGAGAGTGGGCCTTAGCCATAGTGAACAGGGGCAGGTTGATCCTCGGGCCCCAAGCAGAGTGCTGGGATAAGGGGCAGTAGCGGCCACACTGAGGGTCTGCCACTGAAGTGAGTAGGGCTGGCCTTGGCGGCCACAGGCTAAGCTGGCATGTAGGGAATGCATGTCCCCCTCATGTTGCAATGCTGATAGGGCTTGCCCTCAAACCCTAGCTGCAGTTGACCCCACCCAGCACACAACTAAGTTCCAGCAGCAACTTTATCCCACTTGTATCACAGTTTCAGACCTGTCAGTGCTTGCTTCTTAGCATCAGCAGCTGCAGACCATGCCTCTCTCATTTCTTAACCCTGGTTCCCAGCTTGCACACCAGTCTCAGAAGCAACAGCATAATTTTCCCAGACACTTCAGACCCAATACTGTTGGGCCCCAAGACAGTGTGCAGTCTGCCAAAGGCTAGGTTGGAAAATGATATCTTGTTGTAGCTGCTTAGATCTCAGAAAGGGTGTGGGACACAGTACAAGCACCCTCCCTAGAGCAGTTTCATCTCACAGTATCCTGGAAACTTCCTATGTTTGTTTCAGGGACTAGGAGGTTCAAGGGGCTCTCCCATTGGCAGGATTGCACAGTTCCACTGTGGGGATGTGGGCCACTGGAAGTCTCTCACTTATCATTCCCTGTGTTGAAAACTCATTTCCAACTTCCACCCAATCCCAACCAAATAGACTGCAACTTTCCTTCTCCATCCTTGCTTTTGGTGTTTCCTGTCACTCTTCTATTGAAATTCAATATTCTTTCTTTGATAATGCATTTTAAGTGTCCTTGTTTCTATACTCTTTTTATATTTTTAAGTGGAGGAGGAGGCCATGTGATGCTGCTTGTCAGCCATCTTTAATTCATCCCCACTATTTTTAAATTTAACAACTTTAAATGTTGATCAATTGATACCTGGACAAGATAAGATTTAGCTTACTTCACCAACTCCCGCTCCTTGTCCCATTCTACCCCAAACTTTCACTCAAGCCTTTTAAAACCTAACATTGGCCAATAAAAGAATGACCATACCTCCTCTAAAATAATTGAGTAACTTTTAACTTCTGAGAAATAATCCATGAGTTTCGCATTTACATGAGAAACCTAATAAGGATAGAAGCAAGATTTTAATTTCTGATTTTTTCCTACCTGATATTCTTAAAAAGTAGTTATTTTGGATAACAATTAAAATGCATGATGAAAATGTTCATTTCAGAACTGAGACTCTTCTTGCTCTAATGAATTAAGATTTTTACAACACTTACTTTTTCTTAAGTTCTCATGTAAAAGGTCACAGTAATCAAGTTTTTTGATTTCTCAATTGGAAAACATTTTAACTTAAACACTGTATATCTAAACAGTTATTTTTTATTTCTTCAGCTATAGTTATTAGTGTTTCATTCTCAACTTTGATGTTTGAAGACAATAACAACTACCTTTATCTCCCTCATTGCTAAATAAAATAAACTTAACCATATTTACATTTACTATTACATCTTAAATATCTGCATTGGTGTTAAAATTACCTTTATGCTTTTTCTATTAATTCATTCAAAAAAACTGAAAATCTACAAATGTGTTTGTATTATTATGACTATTTTATATTTCAAAGCCAAGTACTCATATTTACTTATTTTATTGTACATTTTTTCTGGGTTTCTAGTGGTCTTCTATTTTTGCATTCCCTAATTTTCTCTAGAATAGTTGTGTCTTTTCTTATCATACTCTTTATTATATAGGAAATATGGATAACAAATTCGAGTTGAATAACACTGGAGACACAAGAACAGTTAGAAAGCTGCTGCCTGTGTAAGCTGAAATATGAAAGGAGCTTAAATGACAACAATGGCAGTAAAATCAGCTCAAATTCATCTTTATTATGGGTAAAACAGCTGGAAGCACACATCCTCCATACAGTGTCTCGGTACCATCATTTTGCACAGAAAGTGTTGCACAGTATCATTACATTTTCTATTGTGCAAATTATAAGATTAGTGTCCATAAATACTATAGGTCATAGAAATTTCACAATTGACAAATGTAAGCAAACATACACACACACACACACACAAATTCAATAGATGTTTGTTTAGTGTTATGTCATAATTTTATCACACTTTTAAGAGCTAAACTAAGATTTTTATTAGTTTTTTTAAGTTTACGGATAAAAATTTCCTTAGTTATAGTAAAGTTAGTGTTTTTTATAACATGTGTCCTTAATAGACAAAAATTAATTGGGGTATGTATGTGTTGAGGGGTAGTTGTTAGTATTTTTAAAGGATGACCTTGACATGGTTTGTGAGGCCTCCAAAGCAATTACTGAAAAAACTGAGATGAAAAGCAATGGCAAAAATCAGAAAGAACTGCTTGAATTAGTCCAAATCATAGACATTGCTCAGCAGCATTAGATGATAGTTAACTTTTAATGAGGGAAGACACGAGGTAATTAAATCTTGACATAAAATTATGATGGAAAATATCAGGTAACAATCTTGCTATGAAATATAAAAAAAAAGAAAAGACATTTTCTGAAAACTTGCCTGATGCTCTGTCATCTGAAACTGTTCTTTATGAGTGCAGGGTGAAGGTCAAGGAGGTATCTCAACTCCATCAATCCTTTGGACAGTTACAAATGACCTTTCGCTTTCCATAAGACATTCAATATTCTGAATTGGAGGGATACATTTTTCTGTGTTTAGAAAATGGCAAAATTGAAACCTTTCCTATTGCAGGAGGTTCACTTCTGTTGACTCTCTTGGACAGACTGTTCATTCCCAAAGCTTATAGAGGCTGTGATCTTATTTGCATTAGCTACCTGATCTAGAAAAAAATGTCAATTTTATGTTATCTATCAGAAATTGTTCTACTTCCAGAATAACTTTCACTCAAGCCTTTTAAAATCTAACATTTGCCAATTAGAGAATGACAATACCTCCTCTAAAATACTTGAGTAATTTTTAACTTCTGATAAATAATCCACAAGTTTCACATTTACATGAGAAAAATAATAAGAAGGATAGAAGCAAGATTTTAATTTCTGATTTTTTCCGACCTGATATTCTTAAAAGTAGTTATCTTGGATAACAATTAGAACACATGAGAAAAATGTTCACTTCAGAACTAAGACTCTTCTTGTTCTAATGAATTAAGATTTTTACAACACTTACTTTTTCTTAAATTTTCATATAAAAGATCACAGTAATCAAATTGTCATCAATTTATGAAATATATAGTGAAACAGCTACTGGTTAAAATTACATTTATAGTTAGTTTAAGATAACACAAGATTTATACCATATTTGCGAATAAGTGCATTGTGACAGGGAGTTATAAAATTATAAGTGTTAAAATGCATCTGACACTATTCAAAGAGTAAGGCATTGTATTATTTATTTATTTAATTATTTAACATAAAAATAATGAGTCTCTGCAATGTCTAAGGGTCAGCTCTAGCACTAGTAATACAGCAAAGGAACAAGACAGACAATACTCCTGCCCTTGTGGAGTTTCCACTGTGGAAAGATGAATAAACATAAAAGCAAATAAATAAATGATATAATCCCAATATTGTTAAATCCACTGGAGAAATAAGACAGAGTAATGGGTTACATTAGGTTAAGTTGAAGCAGATAAGTGTATTTTACACATTGTGATCAGGGAACCTTTGAATAAAGTATGTACTTTTGCCTGAAGGTATTGGAATTGAGAAACAAATATATGACACTTAGCCAGTAATTGATTAAAGCTATGGTCACTGATTGCATTCTTCCCTAAGTCATTTCTCCAGTTGAACCATTCATAGCGATTTTTACCTATACTCATTATTTATTCTTCTTAAAGAGAAAGGTAGTTGTCAATCATTGACTAATCATATAGAAAAATCACAGAATGTACTAATCTGTTTAAATGTCTTATATTGCCTGCAATATAACTATAAATAAATCAGTATTTTTTAGAATAATGTTATATGTTTAATTTTGGTAGAAGTTAATATTACAGATGAACTTTTTCATTTTCTAAATGTTGTCTTTGTTTTTTGTAAATTAAAGAATTTTTAGGGAATTTATTATAAAATTATCCAAAGTTCCATCATACATTATACAAAAGAGGTTACATTGCATTTTAATGGTCTTTTGTTTAATATTACATGGAAACTTTGTCCTCCACTCCTGAATTTCTATGTAATATTACAGGCTTATTTACAGGAGGCAGATAATAGTTTTTGTTGGCCATACACAGATACAGACAACTGACGACAACCCAAAGAGAATTGACAAAGCAGAAAACAAAAAGAATAAAATGTCCTGATGATGTTGTTATTAAAACATTTAATAGAACTTTGACATTTAATTCAGATAAAATGAGTTTACAATAAGTCACGATTAGTTCAACTCAGAGTGTGGTTGGGTTCATGTTAGTTGATCTGAAGGTTTTGTAGAAGTATAAATGCTGTACTGTTACTTGCCTCACCTAAGGTTCCCTCACCTAAGAGCAAACACTTAAGCTTTCAATGGCAAATTAAACCTAGTTAAGTAAAATAATACACTTTAGGACTAGAACTTAATTGCGGCAAGATCTTCTATTTTTAACAGGAAAAAGTAGTTTACTCTTTATAGGATGGAATTCATTTAATTTTTACCAATAATGGCTTTGATCTTTGCGTGTTGTAAGATGAGATGTAAAATATTCTATTGTCAAATCAGATTCATGAGAATCAGAGACCTTAGTGTCATGCTTTTCTGTTGAATTCAAAGATAGAAATCATGAGGCACAAGCAAAGCACAAAGAGGTCTGAGATCGCCAGACTCTTACCTGCTTCTGTCTGACTATCATATTCACTCTGACTCAGCTTAACTAGTGAGATTTTTAATGATGCCTGTTGCCACATTACTTACATGGAAGGAGCCATTTTGGTTATGAAACGTCTCCATTTTACACTCAGTTACATAGCTAATGTAACATTTTTCCAGGAATCCACGTGGATTCATGCTACATGGATTGGCAATTCCAGATTTGCTCACCATCAGCAATACCTAGCAGTTATATCCTAGCATATCCACCAATACGGATTTTTCTGTTAGCCAATAGCAAATCTTCTTTTACCATGAGGTCTATTATTAACCTTTTTAGAATATTTGGCTGTGTCAAATTTTCTCCATCCCTGAGGCATCATCCTTATGCCCTCTCCAGCTAGGCAATAAAATGAAAAACAAATGTTTAACCGTTTATTTCTCATAAGCAAATATGCTATGCTCATTTCAAATTACTCATTTCAGGTTAACATACTTTGGTAGAGAAGCCACCTTAACCTGAGCTAGTGAGGAGCATGTCCACCAGGAGACATCTGTGAGAGGGTAGCAGAAACCTTGTTCTACTCCTCCCCTTGCTCCTAAGCAGAAAATCCTAGCTCCATCTCCAAATAAGGATCCTTTCTAATGGATCATTGCAACAAAATCATTACAATAATTCCTAGAAACTTTAGTTTCATTACTTCCCCCCTATATTCAGCTTAAAATCGAAGAAAAGTAAAAAGGAAATAATAATTTCCTTCAGCTACATTTACGTGTAGTTGAATAAGAACCCAAGAAAGAGATCACATGTATTGGTTAAGGATTTATTGACATCTGCAGTCACACCACCTGGGTTAAAACCTGGCTTTACTCTTTTCACCTATGTGATGTTGGAAAACTTAACCAACCTCTACTTGCTTCCATTCTTTCTACTATAAGTTGGGGAATATAATTATACTCTCTTCATAATATTGTTGCAAGAATTAAATAACATTTGTAAAACTCTGAGAAGCAACTGACTTCAAAAATAGCATCACCTTAATAATCATTTCAGTCTTATGAGTTGTGACTGTGCTGTAACACTTAATCACTTTTTCTGTTTTTATACACTGGTACCAAAATACAATTATACTCAGTTAACTTATTCTGACATCATTTGTATCCTATTGTTTACATTTACTAAGTTTGATTTTTATGTTGCTGTTGTGTTGTAGAGGTTACGTTAATAGTAACAGGTTGATTCTAATGTCATTACATGAAATATAATATGAATAGTGAAAATAAAAATACAATCATAAAAAACTTAGAACAATATTATATACTCAAATTCAAACAGACTTAAATAGAACTAGAGATTGTGAACCTTGAGGATGCTGGTATAATGAACTTAAGATTGTGATTATTTTCACAAGCAGTTGAAAGACAAAGTGCAAATAGAAAACTTGAACTTAGTGTCAAAATACTATATTTAATTTAGCTAATTATTTAATTTTAGTGTTCAGTGTGTTTTGGTCAATTGTTTCTTGTTTTGTTAGCTACAACTTTATCTTCAGAGTACACTTTCTGGTAATCTGATTGAAACACATTGGAATAATGGCAAATAATGCTTTTCTACATTAAATAAATATTGGCTAGGAAGGAAAAAAAAAGATCAAAATTATAGTAATGTCATTCTAAGTTGCACTTTTTGTAGCAAAGACAGATGCACTATTTCTGAGAAGCTTAAGCTCATGTAAATTATATGGCAAATATGCTCAGAAAGCAAGGTGTATTAATACTGGCAAAAATCTATCAAGTAACAGAGTTGCACAGTGCATAGTACAAGTGGCATACATAGCTGAAGAAAACTGACTACCAAATGGATGGGTTGGTAGATAACTATCACTGCAGTCAAATGACTCCGCTAATGTACAGAGTATGAGGCTGTCTTAGCAATTTGCAAAAATATATGGAAAAAATATGGGAGAATGAAATTTTGTTCTGTTATAACTGAAACATCATGATGTAAAAGGGGTTTTCCTGTTTCTTATTTTGGTAAAGGCATACTTAATTATTAATAATTTTATTTTACTGCCAGACACAGTGTTTCCCTCTTGTAACCCCAGCTACTTGAAGGTTGAGACAGGAGAATCACTTGAGCCCAGGAGTTCAAAGCTTCAGTGAGCTAGGATTGCAATTGTGCCACTGCACACCAGTATTAGTGACAGAGCGAGATGCCATCTCTAAATAAATAAAAAATAGAAATATTAATATTGTTTCTTGTCTGAAATCATAATGTTGACCAAGAAAGTTACTCAGAATCAGTTCTAATGGAGCAGCAACCACTAACAAAGTGTCTGCTCCTAAATGAAGTCCCCAAATTGCCCTCCTAACAGAACATTTGGAAACACCAATAGAGCTTTTTAGTTTGGTTGTAGTGTTAAAATAAATAATAAACATAGCATATAAAAAATGGACTAAGTTCCAGTCACAAATAATATAAGTATATTTTTTCAGCTTCTATTGAGTTCAAGATTTTGATTTTTCATTTTGAAGTATTCGTCTGGTGAAAAATTCTCAAACTAGATAGGAAAATGGATAAAATATGAACATTGCTTTATGACATTGATATTGCCAGGAAATTCCATTTCTATGAGATTACATCCAAGAGATGTAACTCAGTAATAAATGCCTGAATCTATCATTTGAGAGTCAACACATTATGTTTTAAATGTTGACTGTTATGTATCAGCATTTATTAAGAAGATAAGCCAATGGATTGACCAATGACAATTCTTCCAAAGGACCTGGTGGGAGGTGATTGGATCACGTTTTCCTTAATGCTATTATCAGGATATTAACATGAGACCTGATGGTTTAAAAGTGTTTGGTAGTTCCCACCTTAGTTCTCTCTTTCTCTGCTGCTGCCATGGAAGATGTGCCCTGCTTCCTCTTTGTCTTCTACCCTGATTGTAAGTCTTTTGAGACCTCTACAGTTATGCAGAACTGTGAGTCAATTAAACTTTTTTGTTTATAAATTATCCAGTCTCATGTAGTATCTTTATAAGCAGTGTGAAAATGGACTAATACCAGATCTAAATATAAGTTATTTTTATTAGAATTACCTTCCTGAGTTTGGACTTAGTTTTCACTTTCTTTATGGTTTTCTTTTTGATAAATAAAAGTTATGGATTTTAATATAGTTATATATATAACTTATCCTTTATTGTTTGTGTTTTTGGCATGTTTTAAAACAATAAACATTTTACTATGCTTGTGCATTCATACTTCTCATCCTTAAAAGTTTCATAGTTTTACTTTCTACATCTTTAGTTCATGCAAAATTTGTTTTACATATGATATGAAAGTGAGATAGATATTCAGTTTTTATTTTTTGACATTTATAGACTCAATCATGCTACACTCTTCATTAAGAAACCCATAATTTCCCATGCTATTTGCCATTCCATTCTTTACATATATCATATTTACTTATGTATGTCGGTTTGGTGCTAGGCTTTCTGAGATTCTTGATTTTTCTATCGTTGCTCCAAAAATTCACTGTTGTAATTTCCATAACTTATAATGTATTAACACACTTTTCTTCTTTCTTTGAATGTACTGTGGCTAACTTGTATAGATTTATAATCTATATTCTTATAAAAAATCGACTTACACAGATTTTATAATCTATATTCCACACTCCTCCAAAAAATTGGTAAAATTATGAGTATGTGACATGGTTTGGATTTGTGTCTCCACCCAAATCTTGTGTTGAATTGTAATCTGCCGTGTTGAGGGAGGGGCCTGGGGTGAAGTAATTGGATCATGAGGACATATTCCCCCATTACTCTTCTAATGATAATGAGTGAGTTCTTACAGCTCTGGTTCTTCAAAAGTTTGTAGCACCCCCAACCCCAACTCTCTCCTCCTCCAGGCATGTAAGATGTACCTACTTACCCTTTACCTCCAGACATGATTGTTAGTCTCCTGAGGCCTCCCCAGCCATGCTTCCTGTACAGCCTGTGGAAATGTGAGTCAATTAAATCTCTTTACTTCATAAATTACCAAGTCTCTGGTAGTTCTTTATAACAATGCAAGAACAGACTAAAACAGAAAAATTGGTACCAAGGAGTGGGGCATTGCTATAAAAATACCTGAAAATGTGGAAGCAATTTTTGAACTGGGTAACAGGCAGAGGTTGGAACAGTTTGCAGGGCTCAGAAGAAGATAGGAAAATGAGGGAATATTTGGAACTTCTTAGAGATTTGTTGAATGGTTGTGACCATTCAACTAAATATTTAACTAAATGCTGATAGTGGTATGGACATTGAAGTACAGGCTGAGGTGGTCTCAGATGGAAATGAGGAACTTAATGGAACTGGAACAAAGGTCAATTTTGTTGTGAGTTAGCAAAGAAGTTGGAGGCATTGTGACTCTGCCCTATAGATCTGAGGAACTCTGAACTTGAGAGAGATAATTTAGGGTATCTAATGAAAGAAATTTCCAAGTGGCAAAGCCTTCAAGATATGACCTCACTGCTTCTAACAGCATATGGTCATATGAATGAGAAGAGATGATCTGAAACTGAAACTTACATTTAAAAGGGAAGCAGAGCATTAAAGACAGAAAAATTTGCAGCCTGATCATGTGGTAGAAAGAAGAAACCATTTTCTGGGGAGAAATTCAAACCGGCTATAGAAATCTGCATAAGTAAAGAGGAACTGATGTTAATAGCCAAGACAATTGAAAAAAATGTCTTGAAGGTATTTTAGAGATATTTACATCAGCCCCTCCCATCACAAGCCCAGAGGCCTAGGAGGAAAGAATGGTTTCATGGGCAGGACCCCAGGACCCACTGCCCTATGAAATCTCAGAATACTGCTCCCTGTGTACCAGGCGCTCTAGCTCCAGCTGTGGCTAAAAGGGCCCCAGATACGTCTCAGGCTGCTGCTCCAGAGAGGGCAAAACATAAGCCTTGGCAATTTCATGTGGTGTTAAGCCTGTGGGTGCACAGATGTCAAGAATTGAGACTTGGGAACCTCTGACTAGATTTCAGAGGATATATGGAAACACCTGAATGTCCAGGTGGAAGTTTTCTGCAGGGGCAGAGCCCTCATGGAGAACCTCTACTAGGGCAGTTTGGAGGGGAAATATGTGGTTGGAGCCCCCACACAGAGTCCCCACTGGGACACTGCCTCGTGGAGCTGCGAGAAGAAGACCACTATCCTCCAGACCCCAGAAAGTTCCCCCAGACGCCATTGACAACTTGCACTGTGCACTTGGATAAGCCACAGGCACTCAATGCCAGCCCATGAAAGCAGCCCAAGGGGTTTTACCCTGCAGAGCCACAGGGGAGGAACGGTCTAAGGCCTTTGGGGACCACTCCTTGCATCATTGTGGCCAGAATGTGAGACTTGGAGGCAAAGGAGATTATTTTGGAGCTTTGAGATTTAATGACTGCCCTGCTGGGTTTCAGTCTTGCATGGGGCCTGTAGACCCGTTGTTTTGGCTGATTTCTCCATTTTAGAATGGGAGAATTTACACAATGCCTATACCCTCACTGTATCTTGTAAGTAACTACTTTTTTTTTTCTTTTTTTTACAGGCTTATAGGTTGAATGAGATTGCCTTATTTCAGATTTCAGATGAGACTTGGACTTTGAACTTTTGAATTAATGCTAATGATTGTATTTTGCAATGTGAAAAAGATATGAGACTTGGGAGGAGCTGGGTGGAATCATATGATTTGGATTTGTGACTCTGCCCAAATCTCATGTCAAATTTGAATCACTAGTGATGGAGGAGGGGCCTGGTGGGAGGTGATTGGATCATGGGGGCAGACTTCTCCCTTGCTGTTCCTGTGTTAGTGAGTGAGTTCTCAGGAGATTTGGTTGTTTAAAAGTGTGTAGCACTTTTCCTTTGCTCTCTTCCTCCTACTCTGTGCATGTAAGAAGTGCCTCCTTCCCTATCACCTTCCACCATAATTATAAGTTTCCTGAGGCCTCCCAGTCATGTTTTCTGAAAGCCTGTGAATCTGTGAGTCAATTAAATCTCTTTCTTTATAAATTATCCAGTCTCGGGTAGTTCTTTATAACAATGCAAGAACGAACTAATACAGTATCATATCTTTAATTTTATGAACACCACAGCAATTTATGTTGACAATCAAAATAGAGAATATTCCCATCTATTAAAATACTTATTTTTTTCATTTTTAGATCTCCTTTAATGCCTTTTAATAAAATTTTACAATTTTTACTGTAAAAGATTTGGAGAATGTGATATTGACAAATATTCTTTTTCCCTCCCTGTGCGTGGATTATTGCTCCCTGTTTTGTGGAACTCAGTTATTCCATGAAAATAATTAGATTTATTTTGATCATTGAATAAAATATAAGCAGAAGTAACATGTATTACCTCTGTGAGATATCACATACTTTCCCATTCTCTCTTTCCTTCTGTTGCATTAACTTGAATCCAAAGTGAAGACATTATGAAATTGAACCACAGTTGTCCCAAAGTGGATGTGTAGTCTGAATAAAAATAAACATCTCTTTTGTTCGTCACTCGTTTTGGGGGTAGCATTTTACTGTAGAATAACTTAGCCTATCTTGACAGAACAAAAGTTTATTTTACACATTTTATTTTTTTGCTTATCTTTACCTTTTGTTGTCATTGTTGCCATTTTCATTACTATCATAAGCTGCATTTAGAGTCTTGCTCTTTTATAAAATTTTTCAATCTCAGCCTTTGGTAGTGTATTTAGGCTATTTTTCTCCATATGATTATCTACATGTTTGGAATTAAATCCAACATCTTTCTGTTTTCTGTTTTTCCTTAGTACTAAGGCAAGAACCATCTTAGTACTCTTACCAATGTCCTGTGAATTATAAAGGTCTTGACTTTGGATTTGGAAACAAGCACCATTCCTAGCTCCTAGTGAGCCTTAGGTATTGCTTCTTTTAATCTTTTCAGGTAGTCCTTCCTTCAGCTCCCAGTAGTATTCTCACATGCCTACATCTGTTGGAACTCAATTGCATATTTCAGTGAGACTTGAAGCTCTCTGGGGCAATCTCACTGTGCAGCTCTCTCCTTTTTGGTACCTGCCAATCCAAGCTGCCTTGGCTTTGCAGACTCCCAGTTCTGTTTCCTCCACTCAGGGTGACTACGGGACTCTGCTTGATTATCTCCTCCCTGCTTTCCAGATTAGAGTCTTTATTAGGCATAATCTAGTACTATTTTGTGATCCACTTTATTGGTTTTCCATATCTCAAAAAATCATTGTCCTCTGTTGACAGATGTTCAATATCTTGAGAGCCATTTTTAATAGACTTTGCAAATTTGTTTCAATTGCCATCAGTTTAAACTCAGAATTAATAGAACAAATATAAAATAAGCTACAAAGATGTTGATTATTTGATGCTTTGTACTGCAATATATAGATTAGAAATATTTAGTTGCTAAATTTCGGTTAGCAAGACCTTTATTGCATTCAGAATCTTGAGTTCAGCACTTTATTTTGAAGTAATTAGACTCCCAAAATCGACTAACTTTCACCGAATCCAAGAGAAAACTATGTTTGAATTGGAAAGAAAATTAATTTGCAATTGTAGGAATAAATAGCAGTAATAATTAGAAGGGATCATTTTCATGGGAAGTCCCCTACATTATTTAGTGGAAACCTAGGCTCTGCAGATGTACAGATTGAAGTTAATATGGTTTCTAAAAGTACTTTTTTTAGGGGAAGGCAGAAAAATATTATGAGCACTCGATTAATTGGCTAGACATACAGATCATGATACTTTGTATTCAAAATGGTACTGGAACCACACTGACAAATTGTTGTTTGATTACTCTCTGGGGATAACTATTCCATTGTAATAATATTGCTCTGTGCACGTTGCAAATTGATTAGTTTTTACAATACTCTCTCCCTGGTTGAAACTGTGAAGCATACCAGTAACTTAATTTAAACTTGAGGAATATTTTAACCTATTAGAAGAAGAAGAAAAAAAAAAACTAGATAAATGAACCTAGATTTTAAAAAAAGATGAAAATAAATTTAAAAATTCATGCTTGAGATAGCTATATTTCTTTCTCTTTTTTTTTTCCCAGAAAGTTCATTTATTCTCAATCATGGCTTAATGACATTAAAAAACTGAGATAGCTATCTTTCAAGGTCCATTTAGATAGACACACTTTTGTCATGGTGGTTGTATCCATCTTCAGTACTGTCTACACTGTGATAGACTTACTAGGACATGCTGAATTTTCTAAATTGTCTTATAAGTAAAAAAAT
This sequence comes from Theropithecus gelada, assembly GCF_003255815.1. Lineage (NCBI taxonomy): Eukaryota > Metazoa > Chordata > Mammalia > Primates > Cercopithecidae > Theropithecus > Theropithecus gelada. The sequence continues at coordinate 79,462,378 of NC_037676.1, forward strand.
TATCGCAAGATTCTTAAGGAGATATTGTTTCACTGGTCAAATAATTCCAGAAAATGTGATATTTTATAGCTCCCTCTTAGAAATTTATACTGTGCATTAACCTTTAAAAGTTCAAGGAAATTCTGCTAAAACCATTTAAATTTTGTTTATTTTAGCAGAATTTCCCTAGATTTTAAAGGTTAATGCTCATTTTGTCATATGCTTGTGGGCTGCATGTATGTCTGCTTTTGAACAGTATTTCTTCATGTCTTTGACAACTTTTTAATAAGGTTTTTGTTTTTTGCTCATTTATTTGTTTAAGTTCTTTATAGAGTCTGGATATTAGACCTTTGTTGGATGCATAGTTCGTAAATATTTTCTCCTGTTCTGTAGGTTGTCTGTTTACTCCATTGATAATTTCTCTTGCTGTGAAGAAGCTTTTTAGTTTTATTAGGCCCTATTTGTCAATTTTTTATTCTTTTTGCAATTGGTTTTGGCATCTTTATCATGAAAGCTTTGCAGGCGCCTATGTTTAGAATGGTATTTCCTAGGTTATCTTCCAGGGATTTTATAGTTTTAGGTTTTATTTACTTCTTCCCTGTCTAAGCAATCAAATACATTGCTATGGATGTATAATCTACCCCTCTTTTTTCTCCTTTGTGCCTTTGTACAAATTTTTCTGAATTTCTTTAAAAGTTGTTATATTACAAAGCCTTTGGAACAGAACCTCTTAAATAAGTTAACTTTATTCAGAATGCAAATGAGATATTGTTCAAAGTGTATTATCTTTTCAAGACAACCCAATCATCAATGACATAGTTCCTGAATGGCCTTAGTTTATATTCAGGGCAATGTTTACTATCCATGAAGGTCTGACCTAAAATTTGATTACTTTATTCCTTATGAAGCATATGGAGTGGATTGATAAACATAAAGCTAGACTCAATAATAATACTTTTAAGTAAGCTCTTTTCACTCATTTGCAGAGATTAAGTGTATACACAGAATATTTGCAATACATATAAGAATGAATTTACATAGTTTCTGATATGTAATTGTAAGCACAGAATTATTTATTTTGAAGCACCCTTTCTGAATATTGTATTTAATTTTTCCATCATTTAAAAATATGTTTTATGAATAAATATATAGTTAATTCTTGGGAAAATAAAATTATCATGGAAAGTGACCCTTAGCAAGTTTTAGTATTGCAAAAATATTACACCCCCTTATTTTATACATGTTTATCTTTGTATTTCCAATGTCTGACAGAATGTCTAGTGCATAGTAGGCAATAAATAGATATACATTGAATAAATAAATAAATAATAAATAAATAATATGTAGTTTAAATTTTGGTAAACATATCTCAAGATTATATGTCCTTTTGGGGCTTTTCTTCTTCACATCCTTGAAAACAGTTTTTAGTGATTTTCAAAGAACTATTTCCTGATTAAATCTTCCCTGATTTAGTTCTTGATGACTGTGCTTCTTATATTCTGATTATTGCATACAAATAAATTTGGCCTATTAATTACAGAGGGAACTTATTTTAGAAATTTGCAATTCATTCTTTATGGAACTATGGATGTCATTTTCCCTGTTTTAGGTTTATTCTTGAATGAATATAAATATCAGACCTGGTTAGACTAAGATACATTATTGGTGAGTAAGTGAGATTTTTTTTCTACACACTATTGGGTATTTTGTATATGTCAGACAATGTGCTATTTTGTCTATATTACTTCTTTTAATCAATTTTATAGCAAGAAGAAGAAAGTATCACTTCATGGCTATGAAAACTGAAAATTAAAGTTACTAAATAAGTAACATAAGGTTAATGAGTAGCAAACTTAGATTTTGGAGCCAGAAAATCTTTCCCCAGAACCTGTGTCTGTAAGTAGGACATTACATATCCTCACTCAGGGAAGATACTTTATATTACTTCCCAAAGTAATCACAGACCTTAAATAGTGTGTGGCACAGAGTAGGTGCTGAAATAATTTGTTATAACAGGATGGTAAATCTAAGGTCAAGTCCGTTGTCATAACAAATACCAGAAAGAGAAGTTTTTAAAAATAATATAATTTAGAATTTCTGCAACAAAATGACTTCAGGTATTCTTTTTAGCTCCTCATAGATATATAAGATATATAATTGACAGAAAAAGGAATTGGACAATATGAAGCATTTTGAGTCCAATGCCCCCTGGATGGGTAACGTAAGATACTCAAGTTAAAATATTTTTAAATGTGTTTAAAAATATATAAAATAATGTATTATACACTTACAATTTGTTAAGTGTAGTTATAGATTTCATGTTAAATGTTGCTACCACAATAAAATAAAATTATATATAATTATATGTATACAATTATATATACATATAATATATATCTGATATATATTATATGTGTGTATGTACATATTTTCCATGGAAAAAGTAATACAGAGATTTTTACCTGAAAATGGTTTTTCTATTTATTTTAATATTAAACTATTTACCATTGCATACTTTACATAATCTAGCCAAAATTTGCAAGATGCAAATTCTACGTATCCTCTACAAAATTTGTACCAATTGTTGACATCATTTAGAGACAACTAAAACAAGTCTTACAGGCAATCAAAACCTTTTTGTGATAACTTTTATTTACTTTAACAAATTCAATATTTGTATTTATTCCATGAAAACATTAAATTAAACATTTTTTTCTGTGCAAAATGGTTTCTGCTTCTCATGGAAGTCTTTGTTTATTGCCTATTAATACCAGTAGTAATTTTTTTTTCCCACAAATATGTAATGGCCTTACACTGTCTGTTTCACCCACTTTCCAAATCTATTTTAAATTGAATTATTACAAATGAATACATTTCATTCTTGATATTTTTATGCCCTATTTAAAGTTTGCCTATATGTAAACTAACACAAACAACTCACTCTTCTTCCCATAATCCCTCCCATGAGCTGAAATACCAATCTTCCACAGTCCTGATAACACTATATTATTTATAAACTTTATTCTTTTAATGTACAAACATTTATATATTGATAATATAAATACATTCTTTATGATATCTGCAAATTTGCTGTAGATCTGTAAACATTTCAAACATTTTTCCCCGTGACATTATATATCTTTTCAGATTACACAGTTCCTGTTTAATTTGAGGGTCTAAAAACATGCAACTTTTAAATAAAGGGGAAGGGATTAGACTTTGCCATTGAAGGTGTAAATCAAAACCAGTCTTGTTTCCCCAAAACCTATAGAAATAAAAAATAATAATAAAATAAAGTAAAAATAAAAATAATTTTTAAAAACCAGTACACACAATTTTACTTACAATTCATAATAACTACAGTACTCTTAATCTTAGAAAATATTCATAAAATACTTATTTAAAATTAAATTTAAAGCAAGCACCTACTACTCCCCCACTACCTGCTCTATAATATTAGAATTTTTAATGCCTAATATCAGATATCAAAAGCTTTCAAGTAATCCAAGTTAAAACATTAAAGGAATTACCAAAAAGATAAAATTTGCAATTAAGAATATACTAATTACTGCCACTTTATTGATTAGTTGCTAGAAACTTTAAGTGAAATAAGTTGGTCTAAATTACATAGTAATAGTTGCAATATTTTTTTTCTTTTACATGAAAAAATAAGTGAATTTCTAATTTTATTGATCTCTTTTTACATCCTTATCATAATGCTTTAACTTTTTTTGTTTCAAAAGTTATTAAAATTTTAAGTTGTATCTTTCTCAGGTCAATAGTTCCATTAAAAAATTGAACCAAGAAAGAAAATTTAAATGTCTGTATATAACACTATTTTCACTGGAAACAAAAGTATTCAAGTTGTGTTAAAAACCATATGAACAAATAAAGAGGAGTGAAGTGCTGATAACTGCTATAATATGCATGGACCTCATAAACATTATGTTGATTGGGAGACCAGGGAGGCAGATCATGAGGTCAGGAGTTCGAGACCAGCCTGGCCAATACAGTGAAACCCCATCTCTACTAAAAATACAAAAATTAGCTGGGCATGGTGGTGGGTGCCTGTAATCTCAGCTACTTGGGAGACTGAGGCAGGATAATTGCTTGAACCCGGGAGGAGGAGGTTGCAGTGAGCCAAGATCATGCCACTGCACTCCAGCCTAAGCAGCAGAGCTAGACTCCATCTCAAAAAAAAAAAAAAAAAAAAAAAAAAAAAAATGTATATATCTATGCTGAGTGAAAGAAGCTGGCTGTGAAAGAACACATATTGCATGGTTTCATTTACATGAAATGTCCAGACAAGGAAAATCTACGGAGATCAAATGAATATGTGATTGCCTTATGCTAACAGTAGAGATGAGGAGTGACTCTAAATGGGCCCAAAGTTTCTTTTCAGGGTTATAAAAATGTCCTAAAATTAGTCTGTAGTAATAGTTTACAACTCTTGGAATATAATAAAATTCATAGAATTATACATTTGAAACAGGTCTGTTTAATGGCATGTAAATTATATTTCAATAAAAATTATACCAAACCCTCCCTCCACCAAAAAAAAAAAAAAAGAAAAAAAGAAAACACCATGTATGAGCGAAGGCATTAGAGTTCCAGTAACTGTAGAAATAACTGTTGACGTGGAAGAAGAATGTCAAAAAGGCTTGTACTTGGATATCATTTTCTCTAATAATCATCTTTCTCCTTGATTAATTCTCGATCATATTCTCAGCTGAAACTAGTAACATTGAAATGGTTCAAGGTTCAAGTAAATGCCTTGAACCTATTGAGTAAAGAGATTGAATCTCAATGATTATAAGTTGAAAACTTAATATTCAATACAAAACATTAACTACTTGATGATCTTAGAGAATACAAAACTATTTTTAAATGATCATAATTTATTATTTTCTTGCTGATTAAAAAAATCTTTTTAAACTTGCATTGCCTTCTCCAGCAATATTAGAGTTGTGTTTTATAAATCTGTTTTCTATAGAAAACTTAGGGTATAAGGGTAAATAGATGCGTTGATACTGTGTGATACCTTGCAAGGATCGAATTTTACATTCGATTTGTGAAAATTCAGATCCTGGCTTGCCCATCGTGGTAATTTAGTATAAAGTTAGTGAATTAATGAATAGATGACAGAATGGACTAGTGACTGATGCACTATATGGAGTTGTGTGGGTAACTGAAATAATGTTTTTGAAGAACGTTAACTTTCTCCAACCAGGTTTCCCACAAATATGGAGTACTGGATTTGATTGTACAGTAATTCAACTCTATAGTGAGAAAATTGTTTACTAAAATAGAGTGAGTTATCTCTTCCCAAAATATGAAGGTTCTAGTACACTAATGTACTGGAAGTGATTATTTATCAAATGTCATTCCTATCTTTTGAAGTTAATCCAATTCACATGGCTAAAATGTGTAGGTCTAGTGACTATTTACATTGGCTAATACCATCTTTTCATGTAAAATTTATATTTAAAATATTCATGTTAGTGCATTTGTGTAGTGGTTGTTTTACAGCCACTGGACATATGCATAGTAAAAAATGAAAATGTGAATAAGTAGGTAGATTTTTACTCTTGATACTATTAAAATGAATTTTTACACCAGAACTTAAACATTAACAATTGTTACACTAGCAGAAAAAAAGAAATAAAAAAATTAAAATGTTATAAAAGATCTTCCATATAAACTATCTGATTACTGGTTGTGCTATAAAATTTGCTAGTTGGGTGGGTTAATGGTGCTAATGGAGAGAGCAATTTTAAGCTGTAATCAGGTTTAAGCCTCCATGAGACTATTCATTTTTCTTTCCATTTGATGACAATTTTCTATAATTAATATCAGTCCTTTTTTACATCAACCAACTGCCTTGATATTACAAATAGAGTATTGTGCTGTTGCTTTAGGTAAGGATTAAATTAAAAACAGATGAAATCTTCACAGCCTTCCCTCAGAAAATGTTCATGTTTATAAAACAATATAAGTAAATAGTTACCGAGGATGTGAGATACATAAGAAAAATACTCATGTTGAAAATGTGTGGTGATTTTTCTAAAGTTACATGAATTTAAGTTCATCAGGGCTCATGAAGTTGCATGCGCAGGCAAATAATTTTAAAAATAATGGCAATATATAAGAAGCAGATACATGTTCATGAATAAATGAACATGGATGCATTTTAATATTATAAATAAAGTCACAATTGGTCATTCAAAAATAACTGAATTTTTAAAATTTTAGTGGAATTATTAGTCATGACTTATACAATTATCTTTAGTTTGTATAAGTACAATGAATTACACAACCAAATTTTTGAAAGTTTTAGGTCTTTTGCTTTAGTTGTTACAGGAAAAAGAAAAAAAAATAGGAACCTACATATCAAAATATTGCCTGTGGTTATCTTCTATCAGAAGATAAGGAAAAAATATGTACATCCGCTCACACTGATTTCTCCTTTTTTCCATTAATGGTTTCTATTTTATTTCTGTATAATACACATTTTTCTTATGTGTTTAAAAGAAATAAACATTTTCAAAAAACTGTGATTATTTTGTGAGAACTTTGTTTTGACAGCCTCGAGGCATAAAATAATAGAAAAATGATAATAAAAATAAAAATAGATAACTCTTTTTTCCTTTCATATCACATTAAATCGTTAATGATTCTGAAGGTCCTGAATGCATCTAAACGGTTGGTCTGGGCAAGGTAAGTCTAGCCATTAGTAAATAAGTGAAAATAATACTCTTAAAGGATTCAGTATGACTAAAATAAAACAAAAAGTAGAAACAGAAGGATAATATGATAAAAATATTTTAAAAATAATTTAATTTTAACAGGCAGAATATGAGTATTCTGTTTCTGGATTTTACCTCAGTAAAATGGAAATAGTAACCCTGATTATTGATTCAGTCATTATTATACACATTACTAAAAAATTACAAACTAGAGTAACAGCCTCGCAACTCAGAAGACAAATACTCCTGGAGCTACAGAATGGAGAAATAAATACATTGTGGAGTAACAGTGTTCCTGAAAAATTCAATTTTCCTGTTGTGTATGAATACCAAATAGGGAGGTTTCTTTTAAAAAAGAAAAAAACCACCTTTAAGAAAGAGGACTTCTTTAAAAACAAATTCTTTCTCATCCACACAGAAAGTAACTTTGTTACATTCACACTTAAAATTTGATAATCTCTGAAATATAATCATTGTTATTTCATTATGTAAGAATGATAAACCTGGGGACAAAGGCATGATTGGGTTTTGTTTTAATAGAAGCCCCCAAATAAATGTTACCTTGCACGGAAACAGATCTTTAGCATATAGTGTTCATATGAGCACAATTAAATCTTTTACCTACTGAAGTTGTACAAACTTTTTGAAAATGAAAATAATGATTAATTAGCAAAAAAAAAAAAAAAGAAATGTTTTTAAATTTATTTTGTGTTCTCAGCTAGTCTTGAGCAAAACTTGTGGAGACTACATTTTAAAATTTTGTTTTGCCAACATTATGAAATACCTGCCAAGTTCTTAAAGTATAAAGTAATTGTAAGTTTCAGGTTTTTAGACTTCCTCAGGGGCTACAAGAGGAAAAAAAATTCTGAACCTTTTAGGCTTATAAAAAGTTGGAAGTTATGCGGCACTTATATTTGGAACAGACTTAGTTGAATAGTTTCAGGTTACTGCCTGAGCTTGGTAGAATAACAAAGTATTGCTACTGCAGAAATAAGTTACTCTGTCATTGGGGAACACCAGGAGAATCCACTTACATTTGAAGGAATATCAAACAAATGAAACTCAAAGTTGAACCAAAACCTGAACAAAAAATAAACTGCTTCATGAAAAAAAAAAAATAGATAAATACGTAAGAAAAAATAATTTGGCCTTCATGTTTTTCTTTATTTTTTATATTAAATACATACATAAACCAAAATATTTGTATGATGCTCACAAAATGTTTTTTTCCAATTCGAATAAAGATTATGTTAGTCAGAGTAATACATAGTACAAAATGAACTAAAAATTGGAGTTAAATTTCAACACCTTTTTTTTTCTTTAGGTGGAATTTGGTAAGCTTTTAAAGATAGAAAGTATACTCATTATTATATGCAAAGCTTTGTTGATTAAATGTTAAATCTACTCTATAAAGCGAGGATGAATAAAATGCTTGTGCATTTGGTTATACATTACCTTCTGCAAATATTTTCAAAGCCCAGTATTTAAATTTTAAGGCTTTACCTTTAGAGTTCTGAAGTAGTACCAAAGATCATAAAGGTCACATGTCCAACCTATTAATTTCTTACGGTTTTTCTTTAATCAAAATTCATTTCCAGTGACCATGAGCTTTATTACCAAGTAAATGCTATTTCAGTTTTGTGTATGGATACATTCAGGTTTTATAAAAGAAATATTTACATTTCTATGTTTATATAATTATGCAAGAAGATTCCTTTTCTGAGTTAAGGGCAAACATTTCAAAGGAAATTGGAGTTGATAAAGGTATTTGAGTTATCATTTGCATGCATGCATTCATATTTTGTCTTACATTATTACATTATTACTTCTCTTTCAAGACAACATTTTGACATTTGCGTTCTGTTGTCTAACCATATTTACGGTAATCATTTAGACAGTATTTCTATGTTTAGCTGGTTTCAATATTCATGATCAGTCCTTTCATGTAATGGATTTTTTTCACTTGTTGATTATTTTATTACTATCTCAATTGACCAAATATATTAGTTTGCTAGGGATGTTGTAACAAAGTACTGAAACTGGGTGTCTTAAACAACAGCAACATTGTCATGCAGTTCTGAAGGCTAGAAGTCTAAGATCAAGGTGTTGACATGGTTGGTTGCTTCTGAGTGCTGTGAAGGATCTGTCTCATGCCTCTCTCCTAGTTTTTGATTTGTGGGAAATCTCTCTGGCATTCCTTCCCTTCCTCTGTATCACTTTATCTTCACGTGCCATTCTGCCTGTATGTCCTTTTATAAGGACAGCAGTCACTTCGAATAAGCGGCCCAATTTAGTATGACTTTGTCTTACATAATTACATATGCAATGACCTCATTTACAAATAAACTTACATTCTGAAGTGCTGGGGCTTAGAACTTCAATATATTAATTTTGAGGGTGGCACAATTCGATACATAACAGTGAACATATCTTTAATTTAAAAAGCAATTATTGGTGGGGTAACGTCAGCAACATGTTTACTAGTCCTTTCCCAGTTAGAATGTGTTTTAATTCCCTTCATATACAAATAGCAATTTTGTTCATTATAAATTTTTTTTGTTTTGTTTTGTTTTGTTTCTTTCTTTCTTTCTTTCTTTTTTTTGAAACAGAGTCTCACTGCGTCACCGGGGACAGATGATCACATTTGTCAGTTAAGCCACACGTGATTGGCAATGGTCACCTGATGAGCTGAATCAAGATCCCACATTTAAGTGGCAAAATATGGATAATATACTTTGTAAAAGTGAAACCATAAACAAGTCATAATCACAAATATTGGTCAGATAGTTACTTGATAATTAATGCAAATAATTTATTTTAAATAAGTATAATAAATAGAAGCAGAATATAAATGGAGTAGAATTTATGTTGAATCCTTTGAATAATTTACCTCTAAAGGGTAAATCTAAAATATTTGTATGATTTTAGAATTAAACTTTTTAAAATTTTTACTTATAGATACTGTTTTTCCTAAGAATGTAGACCTTGACACCAATATTTTTGTTTATAATATTTTTTCTCCAACCATCCTTTTAATATTTATGGCAACTTGCTTGGGCTCCATCTACTGAAAGACACGGAACAGTACAAAACCTTAGAACGCTCCCTCTCTAGCCACACCGCCTTTTTCACATATAGGCTCTACTACTTCCTGTCTTTGAAAACTTAGACGTGTTATTGAGCCTTTCTATGGCTCACGATGGAGTGATTCTCCTAGTAAGAATAAGCAACTCATTCTAAACTATTTTCAGCCCAGAACGTTGATACTGAGCTATCAGAGTAATGAGAAGTGGGGGTCTTTTGTGTGTGTATGAAAGAAGGGATAAACTTAAAACAAAACAAAAACAAAAACAAAAACAAACAAAACAAAACAAAAACTTCAAACAATAATCACAGGCCAGAGATGGAGTTTGGGGGACCCTGATTTGGGAAATTGAAGACAGTTTGAACTACATGATTTCCTCAGACTAAAAAGAAGAAATTACTTGAAATTCACATAATATCACCTATACTTTGAAAACCTATACTTGTTTTCCTTTGGATTGTAGACACATAAGAGGGTAATGTACTTAAATATTGCTGTGGGTTGAATGCTTATGTACCCTCTCAAATTTACTTGACACGTAATTCCTAATGCAATAGTATTAAAAAGCAGAGCTTTCAGGGAGTGAGTAGGCCATGATTGTTTCACCCTCTTGGACAGGATTAACACCTTGTAAATGAGCTGGAGGGAGCTAGTGAGGCTTTTTTTTTTTTTTTTTTTTTTTGCCCTTCCATGCCTTATGCCCTTGCATCTTCCACCATGTGAGGACACAGCATTTCTCTGTTCTGGAGGACACAGAGTTCAAGGCTCCATATTGGAAGCAGAAACCAGGCCCTCATCAGACAATGAATCTACCAGTATCTTGATCTGGAACTTACCAGCCTCCAGAACTGTGAGAAATAAATTTATGTTGTTTACGAAATACCCAGTCTCAGGCATTTTCAAAATAACACCACAAATGGACTAAGACAACTTTTAAACAGATGCAGATGTCTGTTCAACTTCTAATCTTTGAGTTTCAGGTGACATTTTGCTATATAAAAATAATACCCAGGATTCAAACTTCTACCTAAGGTCACAACATATAGCATATGCATGTGTGTTGCTTCACTAGATACTGCTAAGCAGTATTCTAGGTGTTTCTAGCAATTTAACCTATTGTCAATATATACAAATTGATTTTCTTTATAATATTGGCAAAATATTACATAAAAGTAGTTCAAAATTATACTTTTCCTGTGAGTAAAGAGTAGATTTTTGATATGGTTTAATTTGCACTCACCTAATGACTAATGAAGTTGAGTAAATATGATAAGAATGATTCTGAGGTGCCCACTTCCAACACACCCACACAACAACCCTGCCTTCTAAGGTACACCCCTCCCAAAAATCTTCTCTCCTTGAGTGTGATGAGACTTATGAATATAATGAATCTTGCTCCTATGATTAGGTTATAGTAATATTGTAAAGCTGAAGGAATTACACACATGTAATTAAGATCCCTAATCAGTTGACTTTGAGTTAATCAAATGGAAGATTTCCCTAGGTGAACCAGACCTTATTAGATGAATATTTAAAGATGGCAGAGAGATCAGACTTGAATGAGCAGAGTATCTCTCTCTAGTCTGCTGGCCCTGAAGAAGTAAACTGTTATAATTTATGCAGCTCAAAGTAAATGAATTCTGCCCACAGCCATGTGTGGTTGGAACAGGACCTCAAGCTTCAGAGGACACCACAGCTCTAGCCAATACCTACATTGCAGCTGGTGAGACACTGAGCAGAGGGTCCAGCTAAGCTCTTTCTAGACTCTTGACCCAGAAAAACTGTGAGAAGATAAACTTCTCAATTCATAGTAATTTGTCAGTTACTAATACAAAACAAATATATCAACTTTATGTGTGTGTGGGGGGGTGTGTGTGTGTTTGCATACAACCTCCTTTTTTTTTTTTTGGAAATGCCTATTCTACCAATATTGCTGTCGGTTATTTCCTGGGTGTTTTTTTTTGTTTTTTGTTTTTTTTTGGTATGTCTGGACTACTATAACAGAAGTATCATAGACAGAGTGTCTTACAAACAAACAAGAATTTATTTCTCACAGTTCTGGAACCTGAAAAGTTTAAGATCAAAGTGTCAGCAGATTTGTATCTAGTGAGTGCTCACTTTTCAGTTCATAAAGGGCCACATTCTCCCTGTATCCTGCGAGTAGAAGGGTGACAGACTCTGGAGCCTCTTTCACAAGGGCACTAATCCCATTAATCACGGCTCTAGCCTCAAGTCCTAATGACGTTCCAAAGTATCTACCTCCACATATCGTCACACTGGAGGTTATGTTGTAACACGTACATTTTGGAAGAATACATTCAGTTTATAGCACTTTGATACTATATCTAAATTATTTGTGAGATATATGATTGCCATTATCTTCCCTTATTCTGTGACTTGGTTTCTCACTCTTTTAGAAGTGTCTTTTGACAGAAATAAATCCGAATGTTAATGTAATCTAATTTATCAATATTTTCTCTATGCCTGTTGCTTTTGAATCGATGTTTAAGATATATTATCTTAAAAAAGAATAAATTAAATGCATTTATTCTTCTATCATAACTACTATATGTTATTTTTTTCAAATTTCACTTTTAGATCTACAGTCTATGTGGAATTTATTTTTATGTGTGGTATCAGGTAGGAATAAAGATTTATTTTTTTCCCCGGTGGATAAAATGATCTAGTATCACTTACTGAAGAGACTCTCTTGGACCCACTGCTGAGAAATATAATTTTGTCAAACATTGAATAAGCTGATGTGTGATAGCCTATTTCTGAAAGAGCTATTTGGTTCCTTGCTCTGTATGTCTATCCTTGCAACAATATCACACTGTCATATCATAGGCCTTAATATTTGCTAGTAGACATCATACACATTTTTTCGTCTGTAAGATTTCCTTTTATATATTCAGTCCTTTCTAGTTCCTTATAAACTTCACAATCATTTAATCAATTTTCATTTTTAAACACACATATAGATTATGATTAGCATTGTATTAGAATGTCTTCTAAGACATAAATGATATTTTTGCAGAATTGGGACTTCCAATTCAAATAATTATATATTTCTATATTATTTATATATTTTTCAATTTATCTCAGAGGTGTTTAATAACTTTTCCTTATAAATATTTAGCACATATTTTTAATGTTTTTTTCTTAAGCATTAGATTTTCATGTTACTGCAAATTACTTTCTAAACATTTTCTTTTCTAGCTTTTATTCACAAAAGAGAAAATACGTTTTAATACATTTTGTAAATTTACTTCATATAAAGCAAAATTGTTAAATTTATTATTAAATATAATAATTGGCAGGTTGATAGTCCTAGACCTATAATCATGATATTGACAAATAATAAAAAAATTATGTCTATGCTTCAAATAACTGTATCATTTTTATTTGTTTCTTTTGTTCTTAATGCAAGTCTATGCCTACTAGTCCAGTGACAAGTAGAATTGGTGATAGCAGACATTCTCATCTTATTATTAATCTTAGGGAAAAAGTTTTTGCTATTTTTCTATTCATTATAATATTTCCTACTTATTTTTACAGAGATATTCTTTATCAGATTATGGAAGTTCACACATTACTAATTTGATTAAAGTTTTATTTTTAAAATTGTGAATAAATATTAGATTTTATAAAATCATTTTTCTGCATCAATATAGATTAATTTTTATTACTTTTTTATTGTGTATAAATCCATTTACTCATTTTCTTATTTAATTCAACCTTTTATTTCTGAAAAATATTTAAATTTCTATACTGCTCTTTTGAGTTAATACTTTGGTTACAGTTTTTTTTTTCTAAGTTCATAAGAAAAATTGAAATGTATACCATTATTTCTTATCAGCTTTTGGCGTGAATATTCTGTTACTGTCATAATTAAGTTGAGAAAATTTCCTTCCTTTCTTTGTTTTAGAGCAATTGGTAAATGTAGTATTATTTTATTCTTAAATACTGTGAAGAATTTTGAAGCTGGATAGAGCTGAATTTTTATTTCAGGGTAACATTTGAAATAAGATCCAATTTATTTAGTAGATAAAGGACTATACAGATTTTCTATGTCTTCTTTTGTTCAGTCAATCATGACACTTTCTGAGAATCTTTTTAAACTTTATTAAAATTTTTAGTTTTTGCTGTAAAGTTGTTCAGGTACCCTCTTACAATTGGTTTAGTGTCTGTGGATCTAAATATAATTTTTTTAATTGTTGATATTGGAAATTTGTAACATTGTTCTTCTTTTCTTCATCAGTTTTAGTAGGTGTGTAACAACTGGATTGTTCTTGCCAAAGAATAACCGTTACTTTTTGTAACTGTTTCTCTATTCTACATTGTTTATATTATAAACTTATATCTTTATCAATTTATATATAAAATATATATCTAGATATAAGTATATCCACATATTTTTATGTACAAATATATATTCTAGTCGCTATTTTCTTTTGTTTGTATTCATTTTCCTAAATTTTTATGTTGTAATGTGTTCATTATGTACATGATGACATTCTTTTTATAACTTATTTACATGGTTGTTATATGTTAAAATTTATTTTCTAGCCTTCTTTTAATGCATGCATTTAAGTTCTTAAATTATCCTCAAAGAATAGCTTTAATATCAATCATCATACAAGTTTGATTTCTCATATTTGAATTATGATTACTTTCAAAACATTTTGTAATTTCTGAATTACTGTCAAATATGTTAAAATATCACATTATACTATTTTATTATTTGTCCCCTATTTCTAGATCGTGACCTTTCTGGATGGCTCTGTAAGGCTTAAGAGCTCTGGCTAGAAGCAAACTCCTACTTTGCCAAGCACCATGAAACCTCAGCCTCCTAGCAGCAGTCTACTGTTGTTATTGTTAAGGAGTTTGATGAGGTAAAGAGCCTTAATTCCTTTTACACCTCTCTACCATTCCCCACTATAATTGCTTTAAATATTTCCTCTATATATATTTAGAACCAAATCATTCAGTGCAGTAATTTTGTTTAAACTGTCAAACACAATTTAGAAAACTCAAAAAGAGAAGTAAAGCCTATTGTATTTCCTTCTATTTTTACTTACCATGTTATTTCTTTTTCCTGATGTTCAAATGTTTCTTTTTAAACATTGTATATCCTTTATATTTAGATAACTTCCTTTAACCATGCTTTTATATTTGCTAAGCAGTGAGCAGTTCTCTCAGTTTTTCTGTCATTTGAGAATACCTTGATTTTTTTCATTTCTATAGGATATTATTGTCTCTGAATATAGGAAGCAGGGATAAAAGTCCTTTTCTTTAAACTCCTGAAATCTGTTGTGTCACTTCCTGTGGGCCTTCATAGTTTTTGATGAGAAATCTCTTGTTATTCAACTTATTTTTCCCTGTAAACTCTCTGGCTGTCTTTTTTTGTTTGTTTGTTTAACTGTTATAATTTATTTTGGTCTTTATTTCCCAGTTCAATTATGATGTGTCGTGTAATAAATTTATTTGAGTTTAGAGTTTATCCGAATTGGAGTTTGCTCATCTTTTTTAACTGATAGGCTTATGTCTCTTCTCAACTTTGGGAAATCATACTTTTTTTGTTTACCCCTATCCTCTTTCTATTCTTTTTCTGTGACTCAGATAATAGATATGTTCTTTCTTTTGTTATACT
This sequence comes from Theropithecus gelada, assembly GCF_003255815.1. Lineage (NCBI taxonomy): Eukaryota > Metazoa > Chordata > Mammalia > Primates > Cercopithecidae > Theropithecus > Theropithecus gelada. Next base: position 79,477,841 of record NC_037676.1, read on the forward strand.
ATTTCATGCAGCTGAGACCTCATTTGCTTTTTCAGACAATTTTCTTCCTGTTGTTCACATTGAGTAATTTCCAGTTGTTCTGTATTGCAGCTCACCAATTCTTCCCTCTGTTCCCTCCATTCTGATATTGAGTACATCCACTCAGCTTGTCATTTCAATCACAACATTTTTCATTTCTAAAGCTTTCATATGGTTCTTTGCTTATATCTTCTGTTTCTTTGCTGGGGACTTTTATGTGTATATATTTTTATATTTGTGTGAAATTAGTTCATAGGTGCTTTTTGTAGCATTTTTATGCTGGATTGTAAAAAATCTTTTTCAGATATTTCTTATTTCTCTGTCATCTCAGAGTTGGCATCTATTGGTTATCTTGTTTTTTTTTCATTTAGTCAGTCTGGTTTTTGGTATCATGACTGACTTTTTATTGAAACCTGGGCATTTTCATTATTTTATGAGATTCTGGATTTTATTTAAATCTTCTGGTTTTAGCTGGCTTTCTCCAACACCTCTCTGGCAGAAAAAGGGCATTTCTACCTTATTATTGCCAGGTGAAGGCCAAATTTCAGGTACCTCGCTTGGCCACTGTTGACACCACAGGAGAGGACTTCATCTATGTCTCTAGGTTGCCAGTTATTTCCTTAAGCAATTTATTGATGTCACTCCATTGATTTTTGGTTTTTCATTACTTTTGTTACCATATCAGTACTCAGGCCTTATTTTGCTCTTTTCCAGTTAATGTATGTTTGATCTTGTTTTGTTTGTTCTTAACACTTTCTAGTTAGTACTTTTTTAACAGCACTTTGAGTATCCTGTGTAATTTATAGAGATCCTTAATTATATAGATTGACATCTGCACCAGTGTTTGGCAAATTCTTAGCCATTATTTCTTCACATAAATGTTCTATTCTTCTCTCTCTTTTCTTTGTAGAATTTGAATTACATGTTTATTTGAAATATTCACTGGGTCTCTTTTATTTTTTCCCACTTTAAATGATTTTGTTTCTGTGTCTCCTATTAATAATTTGCTAATGAGTATTTTCCAGTGCACTATTTTCTATTTAACTAATCATTTCTTCAACTGTGTCTAATTGTTTTCACACATATCTATGGAGCTCACAGTAGTGTTCTTTTCTGCTGATAAAAATATGTAAAGTATCTTGCCCACTGATAAAATTGTTCCCATTTTCTACTGCTATATTTTAATTTTTTTTCTATTTCAATAAACCTTAAAAGTAGAGAAAAACTTTTTTTAAGGTTTTCATTATGACCCATGCTTTTATACAGTGTAAAATGTAAACTTTATGAACCTACACAGATTAGCCATTCAAATACAATATACTTTGTCACTCAGTTAAATTAAGTGTCAAGATTTAGATATTCTCATAAGAGAAATTTTTGTAACTATTTTATTCTCTGTGATTTTGGATATTTATATATCTTATCTTTGGTTTATGAACATATTTTATTTACAAATGTCAACGTTTTAAAGAACAAACTCAGCCAGGCGTGGTGGCTTACATCTGTAATGCCAGCATATTGGGAGGCCAAGGTGGGCAGATCGTGAAGTGAGGAGTTCAAGACCAGCTGGGCCAATATGGTGAAACCCTTTCTCTACTAAAAATACAAAAATTAGTTGGGCGTAGTGATGGGCACCTGTAATCGTAGCTACTTGGGAGGCTGAGGCAGGAGAATCACTTGAACCTGGGAGGCAGAGGTTGTGTTGAGCAGAGGTCATGCCATTGGACTCCAGCCTGCATGACAAAGCAAGACTCCATCTAAAACAAAGAAACAAAACAAACAAATAAAAAAAGAACAAACTGACATAGTTAAGCTAATCTGTTAACCTGGCATCTTAAGTTATATGTTGTTTTGTGCCACCTCTACAGTAGTTTTCTGAGCTCTTCTTTTCCAGGGAAGAATTAAGGGTTCCCACATTTTTATGCCTGTCTGGTACATCAAAATACTTCTATTTGAATGTTCATTTTCTGGAACTGTTTAATCATGCTTTTCTGAATAAACTATGAGCTCTTTAGGCCCGTGTTTGCTCTGTTCTTCAACTATCATAATGCCTACTACAGAGAAAGTACTCAGTAAACCTATGGTTTATGAATAAATAAATAAATAAATAAATAAATGTTAACCCAATCCTTAGCTTATTTTACACTCTAAGATTCTAATGACTGTGACCAGTCACCCAATACATATAAAGTGAGAGAGACAATTGCTCTCCCAAATATCCAATCAAGTTTCTATGGAAGGTTATGTGTTTCATTACCTAGTAGGTTAAAGTTAGTCTAATAAAGTAGTACAATGGCATATGAAATGAGTAAGCAAAATGCCATGAGTCTTCTGAAGAAGGAAACATTCTATAATTTTTTCAGTAATAGCTTATGATATATTGTAACATTGGGAAGATTCATTAGTCCTCATATAGTGAGTTAGAGTGAGGAGAAATTAGTATTAGGGATCACTTCTGAGCAGAGCGATTTTAAAAAACAGACTTCCCAATTTGCTGATTCACTATTCCCAATTTTTCACTGTTCCAGAATGACCAATTTCCCCACATACACCATCAGGAAATAAAATTTATTTAAATGCAAACACATTGAAAGACAAAAGTTAAGCAAACCAAGTTTTCACCATCTAATATCAGCTCCCTTCCTAAAAAGTTTGGAGACAGAGGACAAAGAGGAGACACAGTTTGTTCCCTACATCATCAGTAATACTAGAAACTCCCACTAATGTATATGGCAGTTTTATTTTTGGGCTTAAGTCTTGCTATTATTGACTCTTAAAGGCCTTCTGCAGCTCTGAATATGGCTGCTGTCAAGAATAATGGCTTCTTCTAGCAATGGCTCTCTTATCACCAGGATCTATTAAAGGATCCCCATTGCCACTTAATTTTTTTCAGTGGTTTTTCTTTGTGTGTGTCAATCCACTAGAAAGCTCAGGGACATACACAAATAGCCATGTAAGCAGAGTACGTATAGGAACTTTCCTGATAAAAACTCAAGTGGCAGTGTTATGCTACTGGATACCTGTTTCAAGAAACATGGAATGGTGTTATCCCTCTGCCACTTTCTACTACACTATAGGGTAGAAAATATTGCTGGCTTAGAGTAAGTATAAATGCTTCTTGGTGGAAACATCTGGGGAAGTGTGATCACAGTTTCACAATTGCGTGACCTTGTCCCTTACTTCCCACACTCTATGTAAAAAAGAGAAGTGATATTTTATCTGTTAAAATTATCATGAAAATAAAAAGAAGCAACATATTAAAGTGCTGAAAAAAATTAACACATAGCAATCCCTTATTAAATGTTACCTATATATAAAACAAAAGAGATCAATATAATTCATAAGTAAAATTTCTAAACTTTTTATAATAAAGGAGAATATACAAATTTTATTATATATTTATTTATTATTATTTATTATTTATTTATACATCTATTATTTATTTTTAACAGCAAACAACAACAACAACAAATGTCAGTCCATAAAATGAATAAAACAATTAAAGTATATGCATGAAATGGAATACCATACAGCAGTGAAACTGTACATGCAACAATGTGAAAAATCTCACAATCATATTCAACTAAAGAAGTCAGACCCAAATTGAATATATTCTGTGACTTAATGGAGATACTGGTTAGGATTGTGGCCACCTTTGAGTAAAGGTAGTAGTGTCTTGGAGGGGTCACCAGGGAGCTTCTGGGATTTTGGTGATTTTTGTCTTTCTTGATCTTGGGACTGTTTTACATGATGTGTTTATTTCTTAAAAATCCATTGAGCTTTGCATTTATGAATTTTTCCCTTTTTTTAGTCTGTTAATACAGAGATTTAATAAAATTCAATATGAAATTTGTTAAAATATAAGTTCTATGATCTCTCATTTTCTAATGAAAAATATTTGCTCATCACTGAAATAAAAAAGCAGTATCTATGGCTTTATATTTGTATTTTTATAAATGGCCTAGTGGATTGTTTTGAAATAATATAGACAACATCTCTCCATTTATTAGCATTTGGAAACTTTCTGCTATCATTCATTCAATGTCATTTATTAAATTCAGAAGTATTATTTATTTATTTGTTTATTGGTTTATTTATTTTTGAGACAGAGTCTCGCTTTGTCGCCCAGGCTGGAATGCAATGGCGTGATTTCTGCTCACTGCAAGCTCTGCCTTCCAGGTTCATGCCATTCTCCTGCCTCAGCCTCCTGAGTAGCTGGGACTACAGGTGCCCACCACCATGCCAGGCTAATTTTTTGTATTTTTAGTAGAGACGGGGTTTCACCATGTCAGCCAGGATGGTCTTGATCTCCTGACTTTGTGATCTGCCCGCCTCAACCTCCCAAAGTGCTGGGATTACAGGCATGATGAGCCACCTAGCCTGGCCCAGAAGTTTTATTTTTAACCTCAAATATTATATTGGACATAGCTGCATAGATTTTGAAATCTACTGTATAATGTTTTCTATTGTTAATATCTGACATGGAAAAAGTAAGTTTTAGTGTCATCTGATAGTATAACTGGAAAGTAGTACTTTGAGTGTTAAATTTGGAGGTCTTATAATGTAGATAAGCAACATCCAATATCTGAAAAATAATAATCAGTGAATGTGTCCCATTTAATTTTGGGATCACTTTCTTCATGGTTGGTGTATAAGTACATATAGTCATGTATTCCTTAATGATAAGAACATGTTCTGAGAAATGCATCTTTAGGCAATTTTGTGTGAAAATCATAGAATATTCTTAACCAAGATGGCATAGCCTTCTACATATCTAGGTTATATAGTACAGCCTATGGCTCCTTAGGGTACAAATCTATATGGCAAGTTACTGTACTGAGTATTGTAAGCAGTTGTAATACAATGTTAAGTATATATGTATGTAAACATATCTACACATAGAAAAAAATACAGCAAAAATATGGTATTATAATCTTACCTTTGTATATGTGGCCTGTTGTTAACCAAAACACTGTGACCCAGGCAGATGTCGTTTCAGTGCACCTGCCAAAGGGAATCAGGTTCCCACATGCACTTAGGGAAAAAGAAAGACCACACTGGCATGCCAGATATCAGGGGAAACCCCACCCGCAATGTTTATCATGGGTTCTTTTCTATTTCCCTAGGCATCTTGGCTGGTTTGAGAAATAAAGGGAAAGAGTACAAGAGAGAAAAATTTTAAAGCTGGGTGTTCAGGGGAGACAACACACATCAGCAGGTTCCGTGATGCTCCCTGAGCCGTAAAACCAGCAAGTTTTTATTAGCGATTTTCAAAAGGGAAGGGAGTGCATGAATAGGGTGTGGGTCACAGAGATCACATACTTCACAAGGTGATAAAATATCACAAAGCAAGTGGAGGCAGGGCAAGATCACAGGACCACAGGATGGGGCTAAATTAAAATTGCTAATGAATTTTCAGGCATGCATTGCCATTGATAACATCTTATCAGGAGAAAGGGTTTGAGAGCAGACAACCTGTCTGACTAAAATTTGTTAGGCGGAAATTTCCTCATCCTAACAAGCCTGGGAGCACTACAGGAGATGGGGCTTATTTCATCCCTTCGGTTTTGACCGTAAAAGGCAGCCACCTTAAGGGGGCCGTCTACAGACCTACCCTCAGGGCGCATTCTTTTTCTCAGGGATGTTCCTTGCAGAGAAAAAGAATTCAGAGTTATTTCTCCTATTTGCTTTTGAAAGAAGAGAAATATGGCTCTGTTCTGTCTGGCTCACCAGCAGTCAGAGTCCAAGGCCATCTCCCTTGTTCCCTGAAGATTGCTGTTATCCTGTTCTTTTTTCAAGATGCCCAAATTTCATATTGTTCAAACACACATGCTCTACAAAAAATGTGTGCATTTAATGCAATTATTACAGGGCCCTGAGGCAACATTCATCCTCCTCAGTTTACGAAGATGACGGGATTAAGAGATTAAAGTAAAGACAGGCATAGGAAATCACAAGGGTATTGATTGGGGAAGTGATAAGTGTCCATGAAATCTTCACAATTTATGTTCAGAGACTGCAGTATAGACAGGTGTAAGAAATTATAAAAGTATTAATTTGGGGAACTAATAAATGTCCATGAAATCTTCACAATTTATGTTCTTCTGCCATGGCTTCAGCCAGTCCCTCCATTCGGGGTCCCTGACTTCCTGCAACAAATATCTCAAAAATAATAACAAGTGAATGTGTACCATTTAGCCTTGGAATCACTTTCTTCATGGTTGGTGTATAAGTACATACAGTCATGTATTGCTTAATGATAGGGGCATGTTCTGAGAAATATGTCTTTAGGCAATTTTGTCATTGCGTGAACATCACAGAATATACTTATGCAAACCTAGTTGGCATAACCTTCTACATACTTAGGTTATATAGTATAGCCTATGGCTCCTTAGGGTACAAATCTATATGGCAAGTTACTGTACTGAGTATTGTAAACAGTTGTAACACTGGTAAGTATATATGTATGTAAACATATCTAAACATAGAAAAAAATACAGCAAAAACATGATATTATTATCTTACCTTTGTATATGTGGCCTGTTGTTAACCAAAACACCATTAGATGGTGCATGACTCTGTGCATGTGTGTGTGCGCACGCACGCATGTGTGTGTGTGTGTGTAAAACACATATATACTCTGTTATTGGTTAATGAAACCTCTGGAATAACATTTCCTTCTACTATCTCAGTGAGGGTAATTTACTATCATATGGCTGATGCATTATTGCTCTGATCTAAATTAAATTTAAGATTATACCTTCCTTCAGATACCACATTTTAGCGATAGCTTCACCCACTGGTCTTATGGGAATTTCCTCTAGAAGAAGATTCAGAATTGAAGATACTATTGATTTTTTTTAAATTGGAAAAATATTTTTGTGCCTCAACTGTTTGCTAGATGCTATAGAAAAGTAAGTCACTTCTCTTTCTAACATAAAGAGCTTACAATGTGAATATGAAAGTAAGATGAAGTGATTATAAGTCAAAAAGCAAATTGAATAGCAAATTCAAATGGCAAATTTAAACAGCAAATTCCAATAGATATAGCATCTAATCAGTTCCATTGTGCTTTAATTGTATTTTTTCTATATTGGAAGAACAAAACATTAAAATATTAATATTGTTTTATATTACAAGTATGTCTGTGAAGAGGTTGTGGGATTAAAATACAGACTTTGCATTTGAAAAGACACTGAGGGATTTTTTTATAATCAGTAATCAACCATTTCATAATTGATTGTGAAATATTGAAGTGATAAATGAATTAATGCAAGGACTATTTACTTGAAGATATAAAGTAAATATACTATATATTTCAAGATATAAATAATAGAGTTGAAATTATGTAGTAGATATTATAAACATTTACTCACATCTCATGCTCTTCTACTTCTTGCCACCTACAAGGAATATCCTTTCTTACTCTATTACTCAGTTTATGGTCAAAGGATGTCAGCAGAAAGGACTGATGTCACCTCCAGGCTGACACATTTAACTTCTGATGCAGTGTTCTCCATGCTACCCTCTCCCGCTTGGTGAACTGTGGAGCACTTGTGTTGAGAAGTAGGTGCCACAAGATTGAAGCAGCCTTGGATCTTGAACTGCCACATGGAGAACAGCTGCTTTGAAGAGAAGCTCAGACTGCAGGGGACTTTGAATGAGAAAGAAATATAAAGACTTTGTTGTAATAAGTCACTGAAATATTGTGTTCTTTTTTAACTTTAATATAAACTTGTCTTTTCTGACTGGAGCAAAATAAGCAGTGACTATGAAATAAGTAGAAAAGGAAGTCAACAGAAGGTTTACATAATTAAGTACACTACTAAATGTAATAGTATGTTAAAAACACTAGAAAACGTATGAATATTCCAAATTATTAAGAAAAAACTACTCATAAACATACATAAAAGAACACGAACATTGTTTATCTAGTGAAAGAACAAAAAGAAGCAAAGGGAAAATATAAATGACATAATTAAAGAAGCATGTGTGTCATTAGAATAAATGTAGAAGGACTTCAGAATTTAAAGTGAAAGACTGTCTATTAAAATCAAATAAAAATCTAATAATATACTCCATGGTAAAACACACTTACTACAATTTAGCTCAGAAAAGCCAAATATTTAAAAAAAAAAAGGGGGTGGTATAATCATTCCAGACATAAGCAAATAAACAAAAGATGAAAGGTGAAACTTCCCATTTTATAATCAGAAAAATTTAAATTCAGGACAAAAATAATTAAAATAATAATACAATTTGCATTGAAGATCAAAGAAAATTTCATGTACCAAAGAATGTAGTATAGTCACTGATATGATTTGGTTCCATGTCCTCACCCAAATCTCATGTTGAATTATAATCCCCATGACTTGAAGGAACAATCTGGTGAGAGGTGATTGAATCATGGGTTTAGATGTTCCCTTTGCTGTTCTCACGATAGAGTTTTCAAGAGATCTGGTTGTTTGAAACAGTATAGCACTTCTCCCTTTTCTCTCTCTCTCCTGCCACCATGTAAAGATGTGCTTGCTTCCCCTTCACTCCTTTGCCATGATTGCAAGTTTCTTGAGCCCTCCTCAGCCATACTTTCTGTACAGCCTGCAGAACTTAAGTCAATTAAACCTCTTTTCTTCATAAATTACAGTGTCAGGTAGTTCTTTATAGCAGTATGAGAATAGACTAATACAGAAAATTTGTACCTACCAGGAGTGGGGTATTGCTATGAAGATACATGAAAATGTGGGTGCCACCTTTGAATTGGGTAACAGGCAGAGGTTGGAACTATTTAGGGACTCAGAAGAAGACAGGAAAATGTTGGAAAGTTTGGAACTTCATAGAGACTTGTTGAATGGTTGCGACCAAAATGCTGATAGTGATATAAATAATGAAATCCAGGCTAAGGTGGTCTCAGATAAAGATGAGAAACTTATTGAGAACTGGAATAAAGGTCACTCTTACTATACTTTAGCAAAGAGACTGGTGGCAACATGCCTGTCCTAGAGATCTGTGGAACTTTGAACTTGAGAGAGATGATGTAGGGTATCTGTCACAAGAAATTTCTAAGCAGCAAAACAAGAGGTAATCTGGCTGTTTGTAAAAATGTATTCTCATATGCATGGACATAGAGATTATTTGAAACTGGAACTTATATTTAAAATAAAATCAGAACATAAAAGTTTAGAAAATATGCAGCCTGGTCATGCGGTAGAAAAGAAAAACCCATTTTCTAGGAAGAAATTCAAGCTGGCTACAAAAATTTGCTTAAGTAAAGAAGAGCCGAATGTTCCAAGACAATGAGGAGGAGGCATCAAATGCACTTCAGAGACCTTCGTGGCAGCCCCTCCCATCATACACCTGAAGGCCTAGTACTGAAGAGTGGTTTCCTGGGCCAGGCCCAGGACCCCACTGCTCTGTGAAGCCACAGGACATGATGACCTGCATCCCAGCTGCTTCAACTCCAGCTGTGGCTTATAGGGGCCAAAGTAGAGTTTGGGCCATTGCTTCAGATGGTGCAAGCCCCAAACCTTGGTGGCTTCAAAATGATGTTAAACCTGTGAGTGTGCAGACAGCAAGAGTTGAGGCTTGGAAGCCTCCACCTAGATTTCAGAAAATGTATGGAAATGCCTGGATGTCCAGGCAGAAGTCTGCTGCAGGGGCAGAATCCTCATGGAGAACCTCTACTAGGGCAGCGTGGAGGGGAAATGTGGGGTTGGAGTCCCACACAGAGTTCCCACTGGGGCACTGCCTAGTGGAGCTGTGAGAAGAAGGCCACCATCCTTCAGACCCTAGAATGGTAGATTCACTGACAGCTTGCACCATGCACCTGGAAAGGCCACAGTTACTCAATGCCAGTCCACTAAAGCAGCTGCAGTGGCTGTACCTTACAGCATCATAGGGGAAGAGCTAACCAAGGTCTTTGGAGCACATTCCTTGCAAAAGTGTGGACTGGATGTGAGACATGAAGTCAAAGGAGATTATTTTGAAGCTCTAAGATTTAATGACTGCCTTGCTGGGTTTCAGACTTGCATGGGGTGTGTAGACTGTTTCTTTTGGCAAATTTCTCCCATTTGGAATGAAAGCATTTACCCTATGCCCATATCTTCATTGTATTTTGGAAGTAACTAAACTGTTTTTGATTTTACAGTCTCATAGGCACAAGGGACTTGTCTTGTCTCAGATGAGACTTTGGACTTGGACTTTTCAGTTAATGCTGGAATGAGTTAAGACTTTGGGGAAAGGTTGAGAAGACATGATTGCATTTTGAAATGTGAAAAGGACATGAGATTTGGGAGTGGCCATGGATGAATGATATTGTTTGGATTTGTGTCCCCAACCAGATCTCATGTCAAATTGTAATCCCCGTGTGTTGAAGGAGGGGCCTGGTGGGAGGTGATTGAATCATGGGATTAGACATGCTCCTTTCTGTTCTCATGATAGAGTTCTCATGGGATCTGGTTGTTTGAAAGTGTGTAGCACTTCCCCCTTCTAGAGAAAGCTTTCTCCTGCCTCCATGTGAAGAAGATACTTGCTTCCCCTTCATCCTTCTGTGGTGATTGTAAGTTTCCTGAGGCCTCCCAGCCATGCTTTCTATTTGGCCTGCAGAACTGTGAGTCAACTAAATATTCTTTCCTTTATAAATTACCCAGTCTCAGGTCGTTCTTTATAGCAATGTGAGAACAAACTGATACAGTCACACAGCCAAAACATCAGGAAATACAAGAAAGAGAAACACATTTGTAGCAGATACCTTTTTTTTTTCATTTTAGGTTAAACTGAACAAAAAAGTAAATATGTAAGTGATGTAAATAGTATTCATACATGGTTATAATTTTAAAAATTATATACACTGATAATAGGAAATACTCTTTTTAAATGTCTTAAACTTCTCTAAAATTGGTCATCTTTTATGTGTCAAAACACTTCAATTAGCTCTAAAAAGTTGAACTAATAGACTCTATTCTCTGTTATAATTCAAAGAAACACAAAAGTAGTAGAAAAATATGAAAACAATGTATAAATTTAAAAACTATATGTACAAGCATACTTCAGAAATATTGTGGGTTCAGTTCCACCACCACAATAAAGTGATTATCAAAATAAAGTAAATAACAAGAATTTTTTGGTTTCCCAGTGCATATAAGAGCAATGTTTACACTACATTATAGTCTATTAAGTGTGCAATAGTACTAAGTGTAAAAACCTGAGACATATATCATATTTAAAAATTATTTTATTGCTAAAAATTGCTAATAGTCATCTCAACCTTTATCAAGTCATAATCTTTTTGCCTCAGTGTTGATGACTGCTGACTGATCATAATGGTATCTACTGAAGATTGGGGTTGCTGTGGCAATTGCTTAAAATAAGACAACATATGGTTTTCTGCATTGATTGACTCTTCTCATAAAAAATTCCTCTGTAGGATGTGACACTGTCTTAACACATTCTACTCATGATAGAACTTACTTCAAAATTGGAGTCAATTCCGCTGCTGCTTTATCAACTAAGTTTATAGAATATTCTAAATCCTTTGTTGCCATTTCGACAATGTTTACAGCATTTTCACCAAGAGGAGATTCAATTTCAAGAAACTACTTTATTTGCTTATTCTTAAAAAGCAAGTCTTCATTGGTTTAAGTTTTATCATTAAATTGCAGCAATTCAGTCACATATTCAGGCTCCACCTGTAATTCTAGTTCTCTGGCTTTTTTCATCACATCAGCAGATACTCCTTCCACTGAAACCTTAAACCACTCAAAGTCGTCCATGAGTGTTAGAATCAACTTTTTTCAAACTCTTGTTCATGTTGATATTTTGACAACCTCTCCTGAATCATGAATATGCTCAACAACATTTAGAATGCTCTATCCTTTCCAGAAAGTTTTCAATTGATTTTACCCAGATCCATCAGAGGAAATACTATCTCTAGCAACTGTATCCTTATGAAATGTATTTCTTTCTTTCTTTTTTGTTTTGTTTTGTTTTCTTTTTTTTTATTGTATACTTTTTTTTTAATTTATTTATTATTATTATACTGTAAGTTGTAGGGTACATGCGCATAACGTGCAGGTTTGTTTCTTAACTAAGAAGACTTAGAAGTTGGGTTTATTCCTTGACCTTGGGCATAGAATGGATGTTGTGTTAGCAGGCATGAAAACTACAGTAATTTTCTTGTACATTTCAATCAAAGCTTTTAGTTGACCAGGTCCATTGTGAATGAGCAGTAATATGTTAATGAAAGACTTTTTTTTTTCTGAGCAGTAGGTCTCAACAATGGGCTTAAAATATTTCATAAGCCATGCTGTAAACAGATGTGCTGTCATCCAGGCTTTCTTTTTCCATTTCTATAGTGCAGGCAGAGTAGATTGAGCAGAATTTTTAAGGTCCTAGGATATACAGATTGGTAAGTGAGCCCTGGCTTCAACTTGAAGTCACCAGCTACATTAGCTCCTACTAAGAGTGTTAGCTTATTCCTTGAATCTTTGAAGCTAGGCATTGACTTCTCCTTCCTAGAGAGGGAATCCATGTGTGTCTTCTTTTTCTAATATAAGTGTGTTCCATCTATATTAAAAATCTGTTGCTTAGTGTAGCCACCTTCATTGGTGTCTAACGTGTGCAGGTAACTCGTAGGTGTCTTGCATTACTGTTTGTCTTCAGTAAATGACTTCAAGATAAAAGACTGATTCTCCAGGTCTTCTTTCAGGGATCCTCAGGACTCCTCTATGCTTTATTTTCCTTTGCATGAATGATCTTAGCTAGATATCCTGGATAACTTGCTGCAGCTTCAACATCAGCACTTGCTGCCTCACCTTGAACTTTTATGTTATGAAGATGGCTTCCTTTTTTAAGTCACATGAACTAACTTCTGCTAGCTTCAAACTTTTCTTCTGCAGCTTCCTCACAGCTCTCAGCCTTCATAGAACTGAAGAGAGTTAGTGCCTTGCTCTAGATTAGGCTTTGACATAAGGAAACATTGTGGCTCATTTGTTCTTTATCTAGACCATTCAAACTTTATCTACAGCAGTCGTAAGGCTGTTTTGCTTTCTTATCATTCACGTGTTCACTAGAGTAGCAAATCTAATTTTCTTTAATAACTTTTCCTTTGCATTCACAACCTGGTTAACTGGCACAAAAGGCCTAGCTTTTGGCTTATCTTGACTTTCAACATTCTTTCTCCACAATGCTTAATCATTGCTAGCCTTTGAGAGACACAAAGTGAGAAAAGAGTTAATCTTCCTTTCAGGTGAACACTAAAGGCCATTGTAGGTTTATTAATTTGCCTAATTTCAGTATTGTTGTGTCTCAGGGAATATATGTCTGAGATGAGGGAGAAATGTGGAGGAATGACTTGTCAGTGGAGCAGTCAGAACAAACATTTATCAACTAAGTTCACCATCTTCTATGGTCACGGTTCCTAGCCCTCCACAAAATTGCAATAGTAATATGAAATATCAACTGATCATAGATCACCATAATAGATAAAATAATAATGAAAGTGGTTTGAGGCCAGGCACAGTGGCTCACGCCTGTAATCCCAGCACTGTGGGAGGCCGAGGCAGGTGGATCATGAGGTCAGGAGATCGAGGTCAACGTGGAAAAACCCCATCTCTACTAAAAATACAAAAATTAGCTGGTTGTGGTGGTGCACACCTGTAATCCCAGCTACTCAGGAGGCTGAGGCAGGAGAATCACTTGAAGCTGGGAGGCAGAGGTTGCAGTGAGCTGAGATTGTGCCACTACACTCCAGGCTGGCGACAGAGCGAGACTGTCTCAAAAAAAAAAAAGTTTTTGAAATATTGTGAGAATTACCAAAATGTGACACACAGACACAAAGTGAACATGTACTGTTGGAACAATGGCACTGACAGGCTTGCTAAATATATGGTTGCCACAAATTTGCAATTTCTAAAGCATATGATATCTGTGAAGCATAATAAAATGAGGCACAATAAAAATGCAGAATGCCTGAATATGTACACCTGTATTTATATGCATGCATACACATATATTTCTTGAGATGGATTTTAAATATCATAAAATTAACCTTTTTCAAGTACACAACTTAATGGTTTTTGATAACTTTATTTTTACAATGTTCCACAATGACCATAAATCAGTTTTAAAACTTTATATCTCCCAATATGATTTCTCTTTCCCATTTTCAGTTTATCCCTATTTCCCACTTCCAGTCCTAGGCATTGACTAATCTACTTTATTTCTTTGTAAATTGCCTTTGTCAGACATTTTATATAGATAGGCTCATGCAACATATAGTATCTTTTGTCTAGCTTCTTACCCTTAGAATAATGTTCTTGAGATTAAGCCATGGCTTAATGACCAGCCGTTCCTTCTTTTACATTGCTGAGTAAAATTCTATTGTATGGATATTGTATGGATATGCTGCATTTTGTATATCCATTCACCAGCTAATGGACATTTAATTTGTTTCCACGTTTTGGCTATTTGAAATAATGCTTCTGTGAACATTTGTGTGCAAATCATTGTGCAGATATATGCTTTCCTTCATCCTGAGTATATACATAGGAATGCGGGATCTTATGGTTATTATATGTTTAATCTTTTGAGAAACTGCCAAACTGATTTTCAAAGTGTCTATACCACTTACATTCTCCCAGTAAAGCATGGAGGTCCCACTTAGGGCTAACATTTGTTATCTTCGGTCTTATTTCATATAGCTAATTCAGTGGGTGGAAATGATATTTCATTATAGTTTTAATTTGCATTTTCCAAATGACCCATAGTCCTGTACTTGTTAGCCATTTGTATATCCTCTTTGGTGAAATGCCTGTTAATATATTTTGTCCATTTTGAGATTTTATATGCACACATTTAACAAAAATACATGACATATCATATATACATATATTATGCATAACTATTGTGTGTATATAAGTAATAAGTGAAAAATAATTGACATTTTTCTGTCTGAATTTAAGGAATGAAGCTATAACATTTTTTTTTTTTTTTTTTTTTTTTTTGAGACGGAGTCTCTCTCTGCCGCCCAGGCTGGAGTGCAGTGGCCAGATCTCAGCTCACTGCAAGCTCTGCCTCCCGGGTGCACGCCATTCTCCTGCCTCAGCCTCCCGAGTAGCTGGGACTACAGGCGCCCGCCATCTCGCCCAGCTAGTTTTTTGTATTTTTTAGTAGAGACGGGGTTTCACCGTGTTCGCCAGGATGGTCTTGATCTCCTGACCTCGTGATCCACCCGTCTCGGCCTCCCAAAGTGCTGCGATTACAGGCTTGAGCCACCGCGCCCGGCCAAAGCTATAACTTTTAAGGAAGAAAATTCATGGCCTAAGAAACACACATGAGTAAAAAAAAAAAAACCAATGAAAATAAGTAAATTAATAATCCAACCCAACAAATTAGAAATTACAAAATTAAAATAAGAAAAACTGGAAAAATGTAGACATATGTCAATAAATTAGAAAAAAATTAATTCATAGACCTAATGAATTACCTAATGATCTGTTCTGGGGAAATATCAAGACAATGAAATATGTAAATCATTTTCTAAACTAATCAAAGAAAAATTGATAACATACAGACATATGACATACACACTGATAATAGAAAAAATCATAGATACAGAGATTATTAACTAAATCATAGAAGACTATTTTTTCCCACTGTGTTCCAATATATTTGAAGCCTGGATGAAATATATAAGAAAATATAACCTGCCATAACCAACAACAGACAGATAGGTAATCCGATATACATCATCAAGGAAACAGTTTCTTTCTTTCTTTCTTTTTTTTTTTTTTTAATGGAGTCTCCATCTGACGCCCAGGTTGGAGTGCAGTGGCATGATCTGGGCTCACTGCAAGCTCTGCCTCCTGGGTTCACACCATTCTCCTGCCTCAGTCTCCCGAGTAGCTGGGACTAAAGGCGCCCGCCACCACGCCCACCGCCACGTCTGGCTGATTTTTTTTTTTTTTTGTATTTTTTTTAGTAGAGACGGTTTCACCGTGTTAGCCAGGGTGGTCTCGATCTCCTGACCTCGTGATCCACCCATCTTGGCCCCACCAAGTGCTGGGATCACAGGCGTGAGCCACCGTGGCTGCTGGAAACAGATTTTTTAAAAAGAACTACGCTAAAAAAAGAACTGTTTCTAACAGCAATTCATTAAGAATAAGTTAATTCCAAAACTATTTGAAAGCATCTAAAACATAGAATGAAGAGATCTTTCAATTTTTTTATGAAGGTGGCAAAATATTAAACCAAAACAATGATAAAAGATAAACTTCATCTGTTATGCTCTCTTCCAAAATATAGAGAATTCCAGCCCAATTTCACCCATGAATTCCAATTTATAAAGACATTAAATAAAATATTAACACACATTACCTAGAAGCGTATGAATCAAGACTGAGTCATATTCCATGGATGCACTTGTTCTGCTATCTGTCTGAATCTGATTGCTCTAGTACCAGCATCTACATTTTAGCATTTAGATATTATTTAATGGTATTTAACATTTATTCACTGATGGTCATGGAGTGTCTACTGTGTGCAGATAACTCTTAGCTGCCTTGCATTACTGTTTGTCTTCAGTAAATGACTTCAAATAAATGACTGATTCTCCAGGTCTTCTTTCAGGGATCCTCAGGACTCCCCTACGCCTTATTTTCCTTTGCATTCTGTCTTAACAGTTCACCTCTGCTTTGTTTTATGTTTATGAGAAACGGCAGAAGCTTTTCTAAACCAGAAATAACCATTAGGTCCTATAATATGACACTATGTATTTAGTTTTACATATATATATATATATATATATATATATATATATAAAACTTATTTGGTCAATTAGGAATATGGTGATAGTTTATGATGATGCAATATATACATAGGCAGTTTTGGATTAAAACGACAAACTCAAGCAAAATGCCAATATAATATTTAAATGTAACATTTTTAATACTTGAAGAAGGATTTTTTTTGAAAAGCTGATTGAATTAGTGGCCAAATCCAGAGTATGATAACTAAAATTGACATATCTAAGGCAGACAACTCTCTTTCATTTGTCTTCTTCTTCCTCTTTCCTATCTTAATCAATTTATTACATTCAACTCTTTCTATAGGGCTATTATCCAATCATTTCCTAGAATTTCTTTAAAATTCTGCTCTCAGACTTTAAAATGCTTTCAGGATTAGCTGTACTTTCAGATTACTTTCTAAGAACAATAGGCAGCACCTGATTACCTTACCAATAGAGGCAAATGCCTGTCCTGATTGAGAGAAAAATGCCACAGTATTGTACATTTTCTATTCTCCTTGAAAGAAGGAATAAGATTGGAAGAAGGGCTGTAGATGGAACTAGATATAAGCTAATTTTCCTTGGGCCTTGCCTGAAGGAGCATAAAGAGGCCTAAATAAGGTGTGAGATAAGGTGTTGGGGAAGCATCTAATTAAAGGTAGGCAGCCCAGAGGGAGCAGAAGAGATGCCGGGGCTGTAGAGCAGTGAAGTAGCAAGTTCGGACTTACAGGAATTCATATACCTGGGGTCTGGAACAGTCAGACCGGCTTGAGGCCATCTATCACCATAGCAGTTAGTGGCCACAGGAGCGTTTGAACCCTAGATTCCTGGGGAGAGTACAATACCAGAGTGACTACATCACAGAGCTTCTGACCCTGAGATCCAGTAAGTAGATGTTCATAAAGCAAGGATCAAGAGATTTGATTCTCCCTGGGCACTTAGCTCTGATGGTGAACAGGCATTCATTAGATAGATAAGGCTGAAGTTTGAGAGATAGGTCTTAAGTGTTAGCAAAAGCCTATCTGAGACCTCCCAAAGCAAAACAGCAGGACACCTACCCCAGCAGAGGGAGCTCAGAGAAGCAGCAGCTGTGGCTGACATACAAGGCTAGGACCAAGGAAGAAAGTTTATTATAAATAATAGTGTCATCAAGAAAAGTAAAATTTACTAGGTGAGTGTTAAACATGCATTATTTTCATTTCCAAAGGTACTTCTGATTGTTTTTAACGGACTTAAGTAATATTTCATTTCTGGTATCTAGAAATAATTAATATGCAAAGTTTAAAGTTATGTTTTCAAAATATTCAGAGCTAGAAAGGACTGTAGAAATAATTTATTCCACCACATACCCACAAAAACATTTCCAAGTAAGAATCGTGACACTCAGGGAGATTTTCTAACTTGCTTAGAGTTAGTCAACTAATGAGTGGTAATGGAAGTATGAATACTCATGAAGTAGATTCCTAGCATACTCATTTTCATTATGCAATGTAGAATCCTTTTGCTAATAAAGAGTTAATTTGATAGATAAAATCTCTGAAGTTGATTCTCATTTTTTAAAACATCAACAACTACTGGTTTGCCAATTTAAGCTTACACATACACAGATCCTTTACCATTCACTAAATTAAAGGGAAAAGCTGCTTATGAATATAAGTCATTTATAGTGATAGTTACTGGCACATTCTAAACAAATATATATATATATATATATATAAATATTTAGAATGCCACACTGTATGTGTGTATATATAGGAATATGAAATAGAGAGATATAGAGATAGATAACATATAGATAGGAGAGATATAGATTTATATGTAATCAATATATGTAAGGATATGTGCACGATATATGCATGCACATATATGCAATGTTACTATATAGCTATTTGTTGTAGATATAATATTAGCTGATATTTCCTTGGGGCTGCTCAATCATATCCATCTTCACTTACTACCTCAGCAGTTCCAATTCCATTCAGAAAGAGGTTTCTGTAAAAAGCAGACAAACACTGGAAGGGTCATGGAGCTGTCGAGCTGCTTGGTACAAACCTTTTGGATTTAAGAGTACTAGTCTTTCTTTAATATCCATGATTAAAATCTTGGGTCCAGCTTGCCTCATCAGTAAACTTATAATCTACTTTTTCTCAGAAATATATGCGTATGTTGGTAGACAGGTAGATAGATGGAGAGAGAGAGAAAGAGAGAAACAGGCAGAGACAGACTCAAAGAATAAAATTATTTCCTAGGAACATAGAAATTTTTCTGGTAATAGGGAACGCCTCTTGAAAATTGATAGGAGTAAAAACCTATTACAGAAGGTATGGAAATAGCAATTTTCTAAGGCTGACAAGCTGATAAAGCATGGTATGAGGTGGTATCCTCCCACCCAGCATGACAGTTCAGAAGATAGCAACTGTGGTTTCGACACTGACTTATCTGACACAGAATGCTATATTATTAAAATAGAAACAACTTAAAAATACAATCGTGGTTAACTAAATTGTTTTCTTGTTAATGTTACTCAACAGTTGAGCAATTTGGAAGTTTCTCTCAACTACTTAGTAACCTGTTTTTCCTAGTTATTAACATGATGTATAGTTTCATTTGCTAATCATATCATTATATTTAAATTTCCATTTTTTGTTTGTTTTATTATTTCTCTTAGTCTTCGGCAAAAAATAATGCCTGATACATAATATGTAAAATATGGCTGCGTATGTGTTGCATAAAATATATATTATTACTAAAGTACATTATATAATGAATATGAACGTAAGCGAGTCAGAAATTAAGTAAGTTTTCAAACTCTTTTTTTCTCCTTAGAAACAAATCTCTTTCTCTAGGCCTTATTTATGACCAGGAATCTAGGGCTGAGTCATAATAAAACCATTTTCCCTGGATCTTAATCACGTAACACTACCAAATTTTCTAATGAGAAAATATTATAATATAAGAACTTAGGCCGGGCGCGGTGGCTCAAGCCTGTAATCCCAGCACTTTGGGAGGCCGAGACGGGCGGATCACGAGGTCAGGAGATCGAGACCATCCTGGCTAACACGGTGAAACCCCGTCTCTACTAAAAAAAAATACAAAAGACTAGCCGGGCGAGGTGGCGGGCGCCTGTAGTCCCAGCTACTCGAGAGGCTGAGGCAGGAGAATGGCGTGAACCCGGGAGGCGGAGCTTGCAGTGAGCTGAGATCCGGCCACTGCGCTCCAGCCTGGGCGACAGAGCGAGACTCCGTCTCAAAAAAAAAAAAAAAGAACTTAGACATATAGGTTAAAGTTAAAATAATTTTTGGACGCTTTTGGTTTACACTGAAATGAAACAGTCTATTTCTTCCATAGTATTCTTCCTTGTAACTCAAAAACTTGGACATAATAAAACAAGTACATCTAGAGAGACCCTGAATGATGAAAAGAAAACAATGATGGAAAAAAAAAAAAAAAACAAAAAAAAAAACATGGCACTTGAGGAATGAAAAAATGGTGAGTTCCCCAAATTTAGTTTTGCCTCTCATATATCCAGAATCGGAGAGGACTGCAACCTGGAACTATCTAAAGAAACAGACAAAAAAGACACAAGAAAAACTTGCTTCCTCCAACCAAAAACCAGAAAAATGGTGACCTTGTACAGTAGTAAACTTTTTGACACCCTAATCCCAGCCAGTATTAGTAGAAACACTGCTGCTCCCTAACACTGATATCAGTGGAGCTGGACATTTCCATCCTCTACTTGGCAGCAACAAGCAGTGCTCTGATTACCCCACCAAATTGTTCTCAGTGGGGCCAAGCAAGGACCAAAACTTCATCCTATAAGACAGAAATATGGCTGAATAAGTCACTACAAGGTGGTGCTATTAAACATGCTACTGCCGTATCTTCCTCAGTGTAAGTGAGGCCCAGTAGAGTGATGAACCTCCAGCCCCACTGTCAGCAATGAGGCAGAATGAGGTGGCATGGGGCAGTGCTAGTTAGCACTACACTTTCCCTGTGGGAATCAGCAGGGAGCTGAGCTTCCCTCTTCACCCAACAGTAAGGAGGTGGTGCAATTCTGTGCTCTGTTTTATCAGAAGCAGTGTCAGCAGGCCCAGTGGAAAGCTGAACTTTCATCTTCACCCAGACCTGGATGTTTGGTATAGGGGTGTGTGTCTGTGTGTGTGTGTGTATGTATATGTATATCAACAGTAGATTGGAGATAATAGAAGAAATAATCATGAACTTGATGATAGGGGCAATATAAATTATCTAATCTGGAGAAAAAAAAAAGCTAACAGAGCTTTAGAGATCTGTGGGCCCAAATCAAAAGATCTAATACCCATCTCATTAGAATATCAGAAGGATAAGAATAAAAAGCATAGTGTGCACTGCAAGGCTATAGTTACCAAAACAGCATGGTACTGGTTTAAAAATAGGCATGTAGACCAATGAAACAGAATAAAGAACCCAGAAATAAACCCAAATACATATATCCAAATGATCTTTCACAAAGCAAGCAAAGACATCAAGTGGGGAAAGGTCACCCTATTCAGCAAATGGTGCTGGCATAGTTGGCAAGCCATATGCAGAAGAATGAAGCTTGATCCTCACTTATCACCTTATACAAAAATCAACTCAAGATGCCTCAAGGGCTTACATCTAAGACCTGAAACCATAAAAATTCTGGAAGATAACATCAGAAAAGCCCTTCCAGACATTGGCTTAAGCAGAGAGTTCATGACCAAGTACCCAAAAGCAAATGAAACGAAAACAAAGATAAATAGATGGGATCTAATTATACTAAAAAGCTTCTGCACAGCAAAAGAAACAATCAGCAGAGTAAACAGAAAACCCATGGAGTGGGAGAAAATACTTACAAACTATGCATCTGGCAAATAACTAATATCCAGAATCTATAAGGAACTTAAATCAGTCAAAAAAAAAAAAAAATCACAAACAGCAAACAACCCAGAAAAACAAATGATCTCATAACATAGTAGGCAAAGAAAATTAATAGACAATTCCCAAAAGAAGATATACAAATGGCCAACAAACATATGAAAAATGCTCAACATCACTTGTTATCGGGGGAATGCAAATCAAAACCACAAAGAGATACCACCTTACTCCTGCAAAAATGGCCATAATCAAAAAATCAAAAAATAACAGATGTCGGAATGGATGTGGTGAAAAGGGAACACTTTTACATTCCTGGTGGGAATGTAAGCTAGTACAACCATTATGGAAAACAGTATTGAGATAGCTTAATGAACTAAAAGTAGAGCTACTGTTTGATTCAGCAATCCCTCGACTGGGTATCTACCCAGAGGAAAAGAAGTCATTATATGAAAAAGATACTTGCACGTGCATGTTTATAGCAGCACAATTCACAATTGCAAAAATATGGAACCAGCCTAAATGCCCATCAACTAACAAGTGGATAAAGAAAATGTGATATATAATACACACCATGGAATACTACTCAGCCATAAAAAGGAATAAAATAATGGCATTCTATTCCAGTAACCTGGATGGAATTGGAGACCGTTATTCTAAATGAAGTAACTCAGGAATGGAAATACGAAATATCGTGTGTTCTTACTTACATGTGGGAGCTAAGTGATAAGGACACAAAGCTCCTCATATATCATTCATACTATAAGAATGATATAATAGACTCTGGGGACTCAGTGGGGAAGTGTGGGAGGGGAGTGAGGGATAAAAGACTACACAATGGATACAGCATACACTGCTCAGGTGCTGAGTGAATCAAAAGCTCAGAAATCACCACTAAAGAACTTTTTCATGCCACCAAACACTACCTGTTTCCTCCAAACTATTGAAATACAAAATACAATTCTTAAAAAAAGCATAGCATGGAAAATTATTCAAAGAAATAATGACAAAATTTTTCAAGTTTGTTTAAATACATCCAGTTTCAAGATGCTGAGAAAATCACAAACAGAATAAACTGAAATACATTAACACTAATATCTACTATAATCAAACTTTTCAAAACTAAAGACAAAGAAAAATCATCGAGGCAGTTGAAGACCAATGACATCACCCATAGGAGAATGAGAGGGGCAGATTTCTCATCTGAACCTATGGAGTCAGAAGGAAGCACACAGCATATTTCAAGTGCTTAAAAGAAAATAAAATGATTTATCTTTATTTTTTTATCAAAAAAAAAAACTTCATAAATGAATATGCTGAGATCAAGGAAAACTAAAAGAATTTGTCACCAGGCAGTCTACCTTTAAAAAATGGCTAAAGGAAGTTCTCCAAAGAGAAAGGAAAATAATAACTTTAACCTTTCATTTGTACATCATAGTTGAATCATATACAGGCTTATCAGCTTAACACTATTCAAATGGTCGTTTTTATCAGTGGGAGTTTATTTATTCATTCTTTTGTTTGTCTACTATCTACTAGGCACATGATTGGAAGCTCTTGCCAGGTAGTAAGCTAGGCACAGGGAATACAATAGTGACCATGACAGAATTGCCAATTCATGCAGAGAACCCAAACTGTGGTTAGAGAAACTAGCGATAGACAAATAATGATACAAATGTGTATTTATTTATAATTATTCTAAATCTTATAAAAATGAATGGGACCCCTGAGGGTATATGTCAAAAGAAACTTACCTTGTTTAGTGGATGGAGTAGGGGGTGCTTTTTGAGAAAGTGTAATTTAAGTTGATAATGAAAAATGAAGGAAGTAGCAAGGTTTGAGGTAGTGGTAGCAAGTAAGGGTGGAGGAAGTGAATTCAAAGGTAAAGGGACAACATGAACCAGGCCCTGACACGGGAGAAAAGCAGTTTAGGGCACTCTAATAACTAAAAGAAAACAAGCACAATGGGAATTTGGTGTGTAATAGGAAAAGTTAATCTTTTGGAATATATAGGGCCTGAAAGACATTTAAAATTTTAAACTTTTAATAATGACAGCGTGAAGCTGCTGCCATGTTTAAAATTGGACAGTATTATGGTGAAAATATTGGCTACTGTTTGTCCTTCCCAAAGCACCTTCTTTTTTGCAGTGTTTAAAACTTGGGTGACATCGGGATTCTCATTCATGGCTGTGTTAGTTCTCACACTACTAATAAAGACATATCCAAGACTGGATAATTTATAAAAAAAAAAAAGGTTTAATGAACTCACAGTTCCACATGGCGGGGGATGCCTCACAATCATGGCAGAAGATGAAGGAGAAAGGCATGTCTTACATGGCAGCAGGCAAGAGGATGTGTGTAGGGGAACTATCCTTTATTGAACTATCAGATCTTGTGAGACTTATTCACTATCATGAGAACAGCATAGGAAAGACCTGGCCCTATGATTCAGTTACCTCCCACCGGGTCCTTCCCAAGACACATGGGAATTATGGGAGCTACAATTCAAGATGAGATTTTAGTGGGGACAGAGCCTAACCATATCAATGGTTCTCACCAAAAGCAGGTACCACCAAGTTTCTTCTCTTTGTGATAGAGGCAGCTACTAGCAACAAGTCTTCCCAGTGACCTTTTAGTGACTTGTAACATCTTCAACATTTTATTGTCTCATTTTCTGAAGAACAATTAAATTGATCATTACTTTCTTGCCACCGTATATATAGAATTTCTCCTGCAGGATGCTAATTTTCTTAAACTAAGCGAAACAAATAAAATTACACTTAGAATAGTGCCTGGCCAATGAGAAAATACACTAATTCAGAGTAATATCTACTACTTACACAAAATTTCCTCAAAGTCCACCTAAAGTGTCCTAGGGGAGCAAGCAGAAGTAACACTACTTATAGGTTATACTCCAGTGTCCCCACAAGCTGTGTGTCCACAGATGTCCACTGTTACATCCTGGGGGAAAGAGAGAGAAAAGAAATTTATTCACTTTCCTAGTTTAAGCTGATTGTTCTGTATGCTTGTCTTGTCAAATGCTTTTAATGAAACGTCCTCTAGTAGTATGTGAATTTATTTACTATTTCTAACATTTATTTTTCTGTTTATCTTCTGGCCCCATCTCCTCCTCTCTATCGCTAATAGGCTCATGGGCACTTAAATAAACCAAGTGTTATTAAGCACTCTGAATATATCACATAGTTCCACATGTCAGATAAGCAAACTCAACTTTAATAGAAACCAATTAATAAAGCCCAGAAACTAATCTATTAAACATGTCTCAGAGTGTTTGAAGGGCACATGCTTATCTCTAAGCCCTGCAAAGAGAGGGTAAGTTAGGCAGATATCTCAAGGGTAATCCACTAGAGACAGTTTAGAAGGAGCAGATAGTTGTTGGCATTTCCTGCCTTTGTGGGTATTCTGCCTTTTTTTTCTATTTCCTTCTGATTCACCCCAAATTCTCTTCAAACTTTTCAAGACCCCTTCAAATGTATATCACATATAATATTTATCTCTCTCATTCTTTCCTCTCTCTCTCTAGAAAGTACACTAGCCTCTATGCTGTTAAATCTGACTTGAAAACCAAATTCTGACCTGACAGTTTTATTGGCCTACATCTACTCCTTAACCTCTGACCTCTAGATTAGATCAGTGTGGGGTTAACATGTACTTACCAGGATAAATCCTTCAAGTACCAGAGAGAAATCACCAGAACCTTCTATTTCAAAATAATTACAAAATAATAATGACACCTCCATTCCGTCAAAGGTAATTGTTACAATTGAATTTTGATTTATTTCTTGTTAATCTAACAAAGTAGACTTTTTAAAAAATTCCACAGATTTATTTGTCTGGACTTGATTTGTCATTATAAGAAAACATGGTAAGGAGTGCAATGATCTGAATGTTCATGTCTCCCCAAAATTCATATGTTGAAATCCTAACCCCTAAGGTCATAGTATTAGGAGGTGACACGTTTGGGAGGTGATTGGACCATGACGGCAAAGCCTTCATGAATGAAATGAGTGCTCTTGTGAAAAACGCTCCTGAGAGATTCCGCTCCTCTTCTGCCAGATAAGGGCATAGCAAAAAGATGGTCTTCTATGAACTAAGAAGTAAGCCCTCACCAACTCCAAATCTTCAAGCACCTTGATCTTGGACTTCCCAGCCTCAAGGACTGTGAAAAAAAGCCTTTTATAAACTACTCAGTTTATGGTATTTTGTTATAGCAGCCTGAATGGACTAAGGCGGAGAGACACTTAAATATATGATTGAAAAACATAAGGAAAAAGTCATCTTTGAAAAATAGTGAGATTTAAAAATATGGTGATTTGTCATGGAGGTAGACAGTGGAATGATACATATGAGAGATTGGGAGGTGTACATGGTTAGGGAGGGGGATAGACACAGGTTGGTTAATGGGTATAAAAATATAGTGAGATTGAAGGAATAAGACCTAATGTTTGATAGCCAAATAGCATGACTATAGTTAATAACAGTGTATTGTATTTTCTAAATAGCTAGAAGAGGATGGGTGTGGTGGCTCATGCCTGTAATTCCAGAACTTTGGGAGGTCAAGGCAAATGGATGACCTTGGAGTAAGGAGTTCAAGACCAGCCTGGCCAACATGGTGAAAATCCATCTCTACTAAAAATACAAAAAAAAAAAAAAATTAGCTGGGAGTGGTGGCAGGCACCCATAATCCCAGGCTGAGGGAAATACAGAAAAAAAATAAAATAAAAAAAAAGAAGGGAGAATACCCACAAAAGAAGGAAATGCCAATAACTAGCGGCTCCTTCTTAACTGTGGCTAGTTGATTACCCTTGAGATATCTGCTTAACTTACCCTCTCTATGCAGGGCTTAGAGATAAGCAAGTGCCCTTCAAACACTCTGAGACATGTTTAATAGATAAGTTTATGGGCTTTATTAATTGGTTTTTATTAAAGTTGAGGCTGAGGCAGGAGAATTACTAGAACCCAGGAGGCGGAGGTTGCAGTGAGCTGAGATCACACCATTGTACTTCAGCCTGGGCGACAGGGCAGCAGTCTATTTCTAAAAAAAACAAATAAATAATAATAATAAATAAATAAAAATAAGTAAATAGCTAGAAGAGAAGAAATGTCCCTAACACATAGAAATGATAAATTATCAGTTGATGAATATTTTAAACAACATGACTTGATAATCACACATTCTATACATGTAACAAAATTTCACACATACCCTATACATATGTAGAGATACAATGTATCAAGAATACATATATAGTGATATTTACACATGGTGGCTCTTCATAATTTTCAGAATTTCTTAAATTTAAATAAACTTTTAAGATAAAAAGTACAATCCATTCTAATCACATTAATCTTTTTAATTAGGTGCCTACTGTGTTACATGTATAACCAATGTGTGTTCATTTTGCATCTTACAACATCTCTATGAGATAGCTACTATATTCCCATTTTACATATGAGCAAACTGAGACTCAGGAAGGAGTAATGGTTCAACTAAGTTTACACAGTTAATAAGTGGTGAAACTTTGATAGAAACTTTAATCTGTTTGCATATCCTACTCTGGATTCTAGTTCAATATGATGATATTTTAACTTCTGGCATAGATAGAATTTTGAATACTTTATGATATGATTTTTCAAAAGCCACTAAAATGACTCATAAATTCCAATGATAATTAATACTGCTGAAGATGATAGTCTTATGCCTTAATTATAAATAACAGAATTTTTTTTTTTGAAAACACATGAAAAATGTAAGTTTTGAACATCTAAACTAAGCTGGGTATGTGGTTTTCCATTTGCTTTTAAAGGACTTTTATATTCTTTGTAATATATATGTAATTAGTTTGTTCCTCAGAATTAAGGTAGTCATTTATTCTCACAAAATTTCCTGTATATGTAAGAAAGAACACTACAAAGTATAACTGTAAAATAGTGACTCACTTTGTGTACTCATTTTTCAGTTTTGGAAAATATAAGTAATTTATTACTAAATATTTATTACATGAAATTCCAACTTAGTGAATTTGTCAGTTTTCTTAATATGCTCTACTTATGGATTTTTTCCAAATTTATAAATTTAATGTGCATTTAAGGTGTCACTATAATTACTATTATCATTTCTTAAGTTCTTAGTTCAATCCAACATACATTTATGAGTAATTTATTGTTTAATATTTATTACAAAAAATTCAAATTTACTGAATTTATTAGTTTTTTTAATACACTCTACTTATGGATATTTTTCTCCAAAGTTAAGAATTTGATGTGTATTTAATGTGTTACTATAATTATTATTATTGATGCTTAATAATAATTATAGTACAGTAGGTGCTCACAAATGCATATTGTACACCAGGAGCAGGGCTAAGGCCATTGAACACAAAACATACAAGATAGTCCCTGGTGTCAACAAAGTAATGGCCTAATTCTAATACATCGTACAAAGTAACAGTTACAGACGGGAATTTTCTGAATCTCAATAAGTAATATTGATGTGCTAAGCTACTGATATGACTGACCAAGTAATTTTCTAATTTTATTATTCATTGAGTAGCAACGGGTTTCAAATAGGGCTCTCTATACAATGAATTTAAAAAAATTCCTCTTCTCTGTACCTTATGATATTTGGTGTTCACTACCTATGATCCAGTATCTCTTAATTTTTTTTTTTTTTTTTTAGATAGGGTCTCACTCTGTCACTCAGGCTGTTGTGCTGTGGCGGGATCTCGACTCACTGCAGCCTCCACCTCCCAGGTTCAAGCAATCTTCCCACTTAAGCCCTCCCAGGTAGCTGGGACCACAGGCATGTGCCACCATATCTGGCTAATTTTTGTACTTTTAGTAGAGACAGGAGTCTCACCATGTTGTCCAAGCTGGTCTTGAACTCCTGGGCTCAAGCAAGTGGCCCGCCTCAGCCTCCTAATGTGTTAGGATTACAGGCATGAATCACCATGCCCAGCCTATCCTTTAATTTTAACTTGTATCTTTGGTGTTTCTCCATCCTAGGATTCTTTCTTAAAATCTTTGTCCTGTCTGTAGATTCCCTGATTCTACTTTTTGATACACAAGGCTGATGGCTCACAACGTTGTAGTGCCAATTCTTCAAGTCACTTTGAATTTTTCTCTGCTATTAAGGACATTTCCACTTCTACTTATCTCGACTCTATAACAACACCAACACAATATGTTCTAACTAATCATTAGTAACTAATGATGTTATCTAGTATTTGATAATAATTGCATTTCTGGTACTGAGGAAATCCTCCACTGTGCATAATTGGCTTCTCTGCATGGAACAGAAAAAATATGGCACCAAGAAAGAGAAAGAGAGAGAAAGGGAAAGAGAAAAGAGAGAGAGAAAGAGAGAGAGAGAGACTCGTTTGCCATTGCTAAATATTGTAATTTCCACCAAAAATAAGTGGACTTGAGAACAGTACAGAGTTCAAATCACGATGCTAAAACTTAAGAGATAGCTTCATTCAGATATATGTTTGAAAGTGTTGCCCAAATTTCTTGTGTTGGAAACTTAGTCCACGAATTCATATGTTGTTTGGAGTTGGGGCCTTTGGGAGCGGATTAGTGACTTTGTAAGACAATGAAGAAAGACCTGAACTGACACACATGCTCTTGCCCTCTTGCCATGTGATGTCCTTTGCCATGTTATGATGTTGACAGAAGTCCCTCATCAGATGCTGGTGCCATTCTCTTGGGCTTCCCAGCCTCCGGAACTGTGAGCTACATAAATTTCTTTTATTTATAAATTATCCGGTATCTGGTATGGACTGAATTTCCTTATCTGAAATGCTTTATTATTTTTTTTTTGACTTAAGAATTTCGTATTATACTTACTAGTTGGGCAGCCCAAATCTGAAAATCTGCAATCCAAAATGCTCCAGTAATTATTCCTATGAGCTTCAAATATGCACACAAAAACTTCTGAATTTTAGATTTTTTGATTTGTGATGTTGAACCTTAGTCCATTTTCTTAGCAACAGAAAATGGACTAAGTGACATAATTCGTTCTAATGTGTGATTTATATTGAGTATAATAGTATCACTGTCATCATATATATTATGATTATTGTAATATAAATTCAAACTTTCAATTTAAATGTTAGTTTATTAACCTAGTACTGTGTACCATAAAACCCAAATCTTTCCATAGCGATGCTAAAAAGCAATAGCATGGGATAGTAGAAAGTGAAGGATTGAAAGCTTAGTTTGTCCATGAAATGAGATAGTAATATTAGCTTACGTTATGGATAAAAATAAAATCATTCATATTAAGTGATTTTGTATAATGCAATAGGATTTTTAAATTTAATTAAGTAGCAGGTAGTTTATTATAAAAATAAGAAATTAAATTACTTAAGTACATTGGAGTAATTCTTACCTGGGGAAATATCTTGGTTAGGCTGGGTGTGATAGCTCATGCCTGTAATCCCAGCACTCTGGGAGGCTGAGGCTGGAGGATCACTTGAGCCCAGGAGTTTGAGGTCAACCTGGGCAATGTAATGAGACTCCATTTCTACAAAAAATTAAAAACTTAGCGAGGAAAGTGACACACACCTGTAGTCCCAGCTACTCAGGAGGCTGAGCTAGTAGGATTACTTGATCCCAGGAGGGCAAGGTTGTAGCAAGCTGTGATCACGCCACTGTACTCCAGCTTGGGTAACAGAGTGAGACCCTGTCTGAAAAAAAAAAAAAAAAAAAAAAAAAAAAGAAAAGAAATACCTTGGTTATATGAAACAAGTGTGTGGAAGTCCTCCTTTTTGGTTTGTTGCAAGAATATGATAGCTCCTTGATTCTCTAAGATGTAAAAATAGCATATGCGAAACTACCCCATGCTGAGAAAATTGGTTTCACTTGGATATCCCTCAGTTTCTACATTTATGTTAAGTGTACTACCAGAAAGATATGCTTGTTTATTTTTTTGTAAGTGGGTCTATAATAATGTTTAGATAATGTAATGAATGGAATATGTCTGGTATCATGCACATTAATTTCTCATTTTAACCATGATCTTAAATGCAGTACAACTGATAAAAGTATAAGAATGTGAAGAGAGCACAGAAGAAGAAAAAAGTCAAAACAGCTAATATGTGATGCATACATGAGGGAGAAAGCTGTTCTTGCAATTGAAAAGCTAGAAGAGATCTTGAGGTCATTGCATTTGGATGTAATAGCTCCCAAACAGAACCACAAAGTGGAACTTGTTCATCTAGAACAGCACATAACACAGCCTGAAAGGATCTTTACAGCTGCTAAGAAATTTTGTAGTCAGAAAGATCAGCTACACCCTTGAGATTGTGAGAAAATGGGGAAACATATCTATTCAAAAATCACATAGCTGTTGAAAAGGAAAGGGAGCTGGAAACTTAACACTTTGCCCATCTTTTTCTGAATTATTGAGGAGTATCTATTTTACTATAAAATTTTTGACTTCATCTCTCTCATTGTTTGTCTATAAATTCAATATATACTGTAAGTGTTGGTTATACAAATGCTATCAAGTTTCATTTAGATAGAGATTAAAACTAAATAAAATTGTAGTATTTATCCAATTACTCCTGTGGATGGTTTGAAGATAAATCTGCCAAAACTGTAAGTGTAAATCCTTCCTTATTTATTTTGTATTTCAGAGGCAAAGCAAGTGGCACATTTTTCCTAGTAGGGAAAATGACACATATCTGACAGGTGAAATTAGCAACATCTACTCAATTCAGTTCACTGAAGCTTTACTGTATAGAAAGTGCTACCTATAGGACTCTGCACAAGATACTGGTAACACACAGATGAATAAATAGGACAACGTCCTTGTCTACGTAAAACTCATATCCTGGTAGGAGTTAACAGAGAGGATGATGATGATACATATGTTCCAACTATGTGGTTTACTGCAAAGTATATATATCCGCTTTTAAAGGTATGTAATTTATATCTGCTTTTAAAGGTATGTAATTTTTATTGTTCATGCAAACAAAAAAGTGATTTGCCTTCTAAAAAAGTAGCAAAAATCCTCAATAAAATACTGGCAAAGGGAATCCAGCAGCATATCAAAAAAGCTTATCCACCATGATCAAGTGGGCTTCATCCCTGGGATGCAAGTCTTGTCCAACATATGCAAATCAATAAATGCAATCCATCATATAAACAGAACCAAAGATAAAAACCACATGATTATCTTAATAGATGCAGAAAAGGCCTTCGACAAAATTCAACAGCCCTTCATGCTAAAAACTCTCAATAAATTCGGTATTGATGGCACATATCTCAAAATAATAAGAGCTATTTATGACAAACCCACAGCCAATATCATACTGAAGCAGCAAAAACTGGAAGCATTCCCTTTGAAAACTGGCACAAGGCAGTGATGCCCTCTCTCACCACTCCTATTCAACATAGCGTTGGAAGTTCTGGCCAGGGCAATCAGGCAGGAGAAACAAATAAAGGGTATTCGATTAGGAAAAGAGGAAGTCAAATTGTCCCTGTTTGCAGATGACATGATTGTATATATAGAAAACCCCATCGTCTCAGTCCAAAAATCTCCTTAAGCTGTTAAGCAACTTCAGCAAAGTCTCAGGATACAAAATCAATGACAAAAATAAGAAACATTCCTATACACCAATAACAGACAGAGAGCCAAATCATGAGTGAACTCCCATTCACAATTGCTTCAAAGAGAATAAAATACCTAGGAATCCAACTACAAGGGATGTGAAAGAACTCTTCAAGGAGAACTACAAACCGCTGGTCAGTGAAATAAAAGAGAACACAAACATATGGCAGAACATTCCATGGTCATGGATAGGAAGAATCAATATTGTGAAAACGGCCATACTGCCCAAGGTAATATATAGATTCAATGCCATCCCCATCAAGCTACCAATAACTTTCTTTACAGAATTGGAAAAAACTACTTTAAAGTTCATATAGAACCAAAAAAGAGCCCATATTGCCAAGATAATCCTAAGCCAAAAGAACAAAGCTGGAGGCATCACGCTACCTGACTTCAAACTATACAACAAGGCTTCAGTCACCAAAACAGCATGGTACTGGTACCAAAACAGAGATATAGACCAATGGAACAGAACAGAGCCCTCAGAAATAATACCACACATCTACAACCATCTGATCTTTGACAAACCTGACAAAAACAAGAAATGGGGAAAGGATTCCCTATTTAATAAATGGTGCTGGGAAAACTGGCTAGCCATATGTAGAAAGCTGAAACTGGATCCCTTCCTTACACCTTATACAAAAATTAATTCAAGGCGGATTAAAGACTTAAATGGTAGACCTAAAACCATAAAAACCCTAGAAGAAAACCTAGGCAATACCATTCAGGACATAGGCATGGGCAAGGACTTCGTGTCAAAAACACCAAAAGCAATGGCAACAAAAGCCAAAATTGAGAAATGGGATCTAATTAAACTAAAGAGCTTCTACACAGCAAAAGAAACTACCATCAGAGTAAACAGGCAACATACAGAATGGGAGAAAAGTTTTGCATCTACCCATCTGACAAAGGCTAATATCCAGAACCTACAAAGAACTCAAACAAATTTACAAGAAAAAAAACCCATCAAAAAGTGGGTGAAGTATATGAACCGACACTTCTCAAAATAAGACATTTTTGCAGCCAACAGACACATGAATAAATTCTCATCATCGCTGGCCATCAAAAAAATGCAAATCAAAACCACAATGAGATACCATCTCACACCAGTTAGAATGGTGATCATTAAAAACTCCGGAAACAACAGGTGCTGGAGAGGATGTGGAGATATAGGAAAACTTTTACACTGTTGGTGGGACTGTAAACTAGTTCAACCATTGTGGAAGACAGTCTGGCGATTCCTCAAGGATGTAGAACTAGAAATACCATTTGACTCAGCCATCCCATTACTGGGTATATACCCAAAGGATTATAAATTATGCTGCTATAAAGACACAGGCACACATGTGTTTACTGAGGCACTATTCACAATAGCAAAGACTTGGAACCTAACCAAATGTCCATCAATGATAGACTGGATTTTGAAAATGAGGCACATATACACCATGGAATACTATGCAGCCATAAAAAAGGATGAGTTCATGTCCGTTATAGGGACATGGGTGAAGCTGGAAACCATCATTCTGAGCAAACTATCACAAGGGCAGAAAACCAAACACTGCATGTTCTCACTCATAGGTGGGAATTGAACAATGAGAACACTTGGACACAGGATGGGGAACATCACACACCAGGGTCTGTCATGGGGTGGGGGGAGCAGGGAGGGATAGCATTAGGAGATATACCTAATGTAAATGACGAGTTAGTGGGTGCAGCACACAGCATGGCACATGTATACATATGTAACAAGCCTGCACCTTGTGCACATGTACCCTAGAACTTATAATATAATAATAATAAATCAATAAAAATTTTAAAAAATCCAATAGTTTGAAATCTGTTCGAGTTTATAATCTTTGTACTCAAGTTTCCCAATTTCTATTCCTTTAAATATATATTCATAAGCTGTGAATGGTGAATTCTACTAATTTGTACTTTTCAAACTTGTATTATTTTGTAAAGCAGTACTTTCTTGGCCCGACATGGTGGCTCATGCCTCCAATCCCAGCTCTTTGGCAGTCAAAGGTAACAGGATCGCTTTAGGCTGGGAATTTGAGCTTACAGTAAGCAGTGGGAGATAATCGTGCCCCACTGCACTCCAGCCTGGGCAACAGAGTAAGACCCTGTCTCTTAAAAAAGAAGAAAAAAAGAAAGAGTAATAGTGCTTTCTTTCTTTTTGAATCTGAATATTTGTAGAGTCTGCTCAGAACAGGAGAATTAAAGAATTGGCTGTTGAGAATTTAGGGCCTTTAAGTTTTCTGTGGAAAAACACACACACACAAAACTCTAATTCTTACTTTTACAAGAACTTTGGGAGTACTTCATTATCTCTGACTTATTTAAAGACAATTTACTATAGCAATATCAAGGCATTCTTGAGTCTGAATTACATTTTAACAATTTGTTAGCAAAAAGTCATTTGGAATTGAATAGTCCTGAATTCATACCTTATGTTAATAATGACAGGAGTAGTAGAACTCATTGAAATACATATCCATAAGAAGGTACATACCATTTACTAAGTTTTGCACACCTGAGAAAAATATGATAATATAAATAATTGTTGTGATAGAATTATAGTCAAATATATCTGCAGTTTTTAAGTTGTCTAAGCAATTTTACATTCTCAATTAATAGTGTTTAACATTTTAACCAAAAACAGTTCAGCACGAATAATTAAAGGCTTAAGTTAAATACATAGACAGTCATTTAAATTTAGATCTGCAATAACATTTACTATTATTCTCCAAGGCTTTGACTGCTTGACAGAAACAAAGTACTCTGGGATTAATTTCAAGAAATGGTGCCAACTGTGCCGCAATTTGCTGTAATTAAGACATGAAAGAGCACTAAATATTCAGATTAAAAGAAGCATGATAGAGCATGATAGAGAGTCAAGGTGTGGCATGGAGCCAATTTTTAAAAAGGTCAGGAATACCATATTGATGGATATGAAAACATCACCAGCAAAGCCGAGCGAGTTTTCTTTTAGAGAAGCACTTTCATTAATCATTTTGGTCTTTTATTATATTTAATGTCTCACCTTGCTCAAATTTAACATTGAGAGATGGTGTTTTAGAAAGATAATAAAATTGAAAAAGAAAGTGACAAACATAGTATTCTCATAAAGTTAATTAAGTGGTGTGGAGAAGTCATTAGGTGAATATCATAATTTTCTTTATGGTGGAGGGATTTCCCTGTGTGTCATATTTATGTAGCTTGCTTTAAACCTGAATGAAAGAACTATGAAGGTGTTAACTTAAAGAGATTAAACACAGTTTATGTATTCATTACATTCTCTTGTATATTTTCAAGAAAAAGAATTCATTTCGATCCAATCTGTCCCTTTTTTCATTCCCTAAGAATTATGGAAAATATTTTATTCTGCTTTTGAACCTTTATGTATTGATTAACACTATATTTCGGTTAATGGTGAATCTTCTCTTCAACTGACTTTTTTTTTCTTTAGAAAGTCTCCTTAAGGTTTTGATCCTGGAAGACATGTGGATACTTGATCCACTTGCTAATGAAGGGCTGTATAATCTGTAGTATCTGATTGTTCAAAATAGCAGGATGCAATACAAAAAGTACATCATGAAAGTCACTAGTGGAATACTTTTTGTCTTCACAGGCAAAATGCAAAAGACACAACTTTCTGAGAAAGTCTGAAGCTGGTCTTTTGCAGGCACACAAAACCATCAAAATCAAAGTGTTTAAGGTGAAGCACCTTGATGGTGTGGTCAAGAGACTGAAGCAAGTATCCAGTATACACAGGGAAAAAAGCATCTGACAAGCAATTGGCATCATCAGAGCAGCCAGAAGGAGACTTCAGAATCTGCATGGAGCAGGGCTTTGGGAGAGGTGATAGTGCAGCCCAGATTGGGAATTAGGATGTGAATCTGTGCTTGCCTTACAGAAGAGAATTTCACATTAGGGATATATGATTAAAGGCTCAAAATAGGAAATCTGGGTCTTTTCAAGCTTTGAGGAAGATGCTGCAAAGAGTCAGCATCTTTGGGAGAACCATAAAAACAAAACTGTGAGTTGTTTCCACACACAAAGATCTTAGCAGAAAATGTTTTTAATGTTTTTTGGGTACAGAACTGCATATGTTAGCTCTTTCCCTGATGTTGCAAATCTTCATTTTATTTTTAAAAATGCTCGAAAGAAAAGGCTTATTGTATAGCGGGTTGAACAGTTCAAACTCATATCCAATCTAGAATTTTACCATTCTAGTAAAAAAGTAAATAAAAGTAGTTGAAGATATTAAAGTATTTCAGAGACAACAGTGTTTACACAGCTTAGATAAAATAAAAGGAGAATTGTTTTCATAACATAAATAAATAATCAATATTGCCTATAATTTGTAGTACATAATATTCATCCAACATTGAATTTCTATTGTTTATATCCATATGTTTCTCAAGGTTTTTTAAACAACAAATAAATGGCATAAAGCCATGGACATTATTATTATCTTTGAGCTATTGTTTGACTAAACTTTGTAGTGTAATACTTTTGTGAAATAAAATATTAATGAAATCACTGGATGCATAATAGACGGCCTTTGTCAACCCGTTAATTTTTTCTTCCTCTATTCACAACGTTGCCAGATACGTGTTTCTGGATAAAACCCCCTAGAGGTCTCCTGCAAATTCTTTTTCAATACAACCAGATCATTGCAGATAATTGTATTACACAGGGTATCGATCCAAAATCGTTGTGCACCGGAAACATCTGAAAAAACATGATTATAGCTTTCTGTTTATTGTTCGTACATCATATAAGCAGGCTTTTGTGTGAATCACCTGTAAGAAAGGCAAGGTGGAAACATCAGAGAAATTACCTCTTTACAAGAATCTATTGATCACTTTAAATCAAAGAAGTATGTTTGACATAAGATTACCTGCCAGTTTGAACATTAGGTACACTATGTTATAGCCTGGGGCAGTTGTAAGTCTGACAAAGGGATTGTAAATAAAGCATGCAGCTGTGAGCGCCTCTGGCTTGGGATCAACTCAGGCTCAAGTCCAAGGCACAGGTAAACTTAAAATAATTTACCCCTTTTTAAGCAACATGCAATGAATTAGAGTAGACTCTGAGGAGAACTGTGATGCATAAATCTCTTAGTCATTTCGAAATGGCAAACTTCATAGAAAATTCACATCATATGTAGCTGATAAAAGATCTTTTTGTGTATGTGCCACAAGTTGTCTGAAGTAATCTTGAAGTCAGTCTATTGGTATAAGTAGAGTCTTCAAAAACTAAACTTCCTGGAACATTCTGCTGTCCATAATGGTTTGTATGGTACATTATTGCTCAAGGTTCTTTAAACTTAAAGATCATTAACCTCTCAGTTTCAGTGTCTAAAACTTCTCTTCAAAACTCATTCAAAAAGTTTTAGTGTAGTTTTCTTCTTTTAGAAGAAATACAGATTGTGAAAGGTGAAAAAGTGTTTAAATTGCACTTGTTTATTCAGCCCTATTAACAATGCTAAAACAATATGACCATAAAATATTAATTTACTTTATTTGTTTACATTTTCTTATTGGTTAAGAGAAGCGAAGGCATTAGTGCCTTTACACATTTCTTAAGCTTGAATTTTTTTTTTTTGCTTTTTTTGAGACAGAGTCTCACTCTGTCACCATGCTGGAGTGCAGTGGTGTGATCTCGGCTCACTGCAACCCTCCGTCTCCCAGGTTCAAGCAATTCTCCTGCCTCAGCCTCCTGAGTAGCTGGGATTACAGGTGCACGCCACCACGCTCGGCTAATTTTTGTGTTTTTAGTAGAGACAGGGTTTCACCATGTCGGCCAGGCTGGTCTTGAACTCCTGACCTTGTGATCCACCCACCTCTGCCTCCCAAAGTGCTGGGATTACAGGCGTGAGTCACTGCATCTGGCCAAAATATATATATATTTTTTAACTTTGAAAGCAAATCTGTAAGATCAGTATTGGATTTCTTTCTACATTTCAGCATGTGTTGAAATTGTAAGATGTCTAATTCATTTATTCAAGTGAGATTCCGATGTATTTAGAATTTAATAAAGATGAGCCCTGGATGATGCATTCTTCCCTGTTAAATATTTAGCTGTTTGTGTTAGTTCTGTGGTTTCCTGAGGCAAAAATTTAAACTGTTAATATATAGAAGATTTAAACTATAAAAATTGTAGATGCTTTAATTTCTTCTGGGGCAAAACTGGTCACTTTGAATACTTGCAAGAAAACAATGCAAATATACATGCAGCATATATTTATTGAAAAATAAGTTCTGTGCTTAACATCTATACATGAGAAGCTGATAATCAGATAAATCTATATCTAATTTTTTAAGGGAGACATCAATAAACTTTAAAGATGAGTGACGGATGCAGAATATTTATATAAAGTTACTTCTTTATGAGACTGCCTATAAAAGTAACCTTTGATGTAAGACTATAATATCTTGGTTAACAACTTTATTGAAGCTGAACATAAACACAATTTCTTGGATATAAAATGAGAATCATTAAAAGGGAAGATAAGCTTTTTATGAAAATATGCCCTTCCCTTTTGCTGTTTCTGTTGATTTGAGAATCATACAAGTATTTATTTTTTTCTTCATTTTGTATTGTTAAATTGAAATTAATGATTTTCATAAAATATCATTTTATTTAATGCAATCGACTAGATATACAATTTAACTTCAAAACCCCTCCAACAATTGACTGTATAAGACAATGTGAATAAATATATATTAAAGCATATGATTAAAAAAATAAAATGCCTGATAGCATTCACATTTGACGGTATATATTAGAGGCCATAGAAAAGTGATAAACACTTTTATAAAGGAGAAATATTTGAACAAAATGTACAGATATATCTCTCTAGGAATATGGTCAACAGAGAACAAAGGAAAAATGTCTTTGTCTTAAATCACTTATTTTTTTGAGAGCTTGAACATCCCACGTCTGCTTTGGTCTAATGAAAGAGTGCCATCTATTGGATGACCTTGAAAAAGTACTTAAATTTCATAAATGTTGTATGGGAAAATAAATCAGTGGAGAACAGTTATTTTGGAAAAATTTATAATTGTATCAGTCTTTGTCTATGTGAGTGTATAAGTTACCTGAATCTTATGCTAAGAAAAGAAGAAGAATCTGCCCATCAATGTTGTTATTTTATAGTACATTTATGCAGCAATAGAAGTCTCAAAAACTCAGCAAATTTTCTGATTAAGACATGTAATTTTTTAATTCAAATGTTTTATAAACTTGAGATCACTGACATGCATCCCATATCACTCATACATACTTTTGTTTACTTGTGATTTAAATAAAGGAATCTGAGAATTGGACTCTTGAGCTTGTATTTTGACAACAAGGATCTGTTTAAATCTTTCTCAAAGTTACATTGCATTATATTTAAACTAAAGACAAAAGGAAAACAAGACACATTAGCTTGGTTTTTTAAAAAAGCAATGTTCTTGTTTTATCTTTCAGCCCGAGAACTTGCCAGTCAAGATGAAAAACTTCTTCTAATGTAATCCAGCTTGAAAGCTACTCAAGAGCAGCTAACTGAGCAAATAGCAGAAACAGTTCGCCAAGAACAGAACAGTAGAAAACCCCAGGCAGAGCTGAAGACAGTGACAGAAGGGATTATTGCTTCTGAAGAAGAAAAAAATGATTACAAGTGAGTTGTTTTTTAGTATTTCAGAAAGTTTTACTTTACATACTGAGATCAAGTCAGTCCTTTTGACTTTAGTTGCTAAATGTTTAACTCTCTCTGTCTTGCAAAAGGTTATGAGTGTGTGTGCTAGCTTGCATAATAAATTATTGGCTCCAAAATACGATACAGACTTATCTAAAATGGCACATATTAAAAACTGTAACAGTTCTATTCCAGATTCTAAATAATGATGTCGTGGTCAACTTTGTTTTAAACTGTCAAGAAATGTTCAAGGTAGATGTACAAGAGAAAGAATACACTGTGTTTCTGTAGCACCTATCTGCCAATGGCATTCTCGTCTTTCTCCTTTTGGAGTCCAAAGGTTACATATGGCTCTGGTTGGCTTTCTTTTTTGTAAAAGTATCTGCTCTAAGCAAGACACTATTAAATTGAGAGACATTTAGAGTAGAATTTTTGGTCAGACCATCAAGGCATGTAAGAAACTGTGAAGAAAGCAATAAAAATCTATGCTAATTTTGAAATATCCATGGAAACTTCTTAGTGAAACA
The DNA here is from genome assembly GCF_003255815.1 of Theropithecus gelada. NCBI lineage: Eukaryota > Metazoa > Chordata > Mammalia > Primates > Cercopithecidae > Theropithecus > Theropithecus gelada. The sequence goes on from NC_037676.1 coordinate 79,518,370, forward strand.
TCTTCTAGTATTGAATTTCTGCTTTGATCATCTAGGTATTTATGTAATGATCATACCTAATACAATGCTTTTAAATTTTATTATTTTTCAAATAAATGTTAGAGAATTTCCATTTTGAGTGTTGTCATTACATCTTCTATATTTTCTGTCCTTTTCTTGGTTTTCTTAGTTTACTATTAAAAAAATAATGAAAATAATATAGTCAACATGAATACCTATGTCGGCCCCACTCTGTCTTTCCCTTTTACTCTATTTGTCAAGAATTACACTTTGCTCATTGAACTTTGGTTAAATTTAGTAATCACAGTCAGAAAAAGCGTACACATCTAAACTTTTTTTTCTCCTGTCACTCATACCTTTGAACACAGTCCTGAGGCCAGAACTAAAATGTGCATTTGCTATTAACTCATCTTTGGAAATGAAATTTTAAACTTACATGACTTACAGAATATGTTGATATTGTCTATCAATATCATTTCAATATATTACATATGATGAATGTTTAAGTAGCCTTGTGATTTATAATTTATAAAATTATGTTGAAATATATTTTTATATTTGACTAATTTATTTCTGTTTTTCAATCCAAAGTTTTAATATTACAGGCATTAAAAATAATTCTACAGACTAGACTGACACTTTACATGCTTCTAAATAAAGATAAACACTCAGATAAACTGTTTGCTCTTCATGTACCTTCAGCCAGATGCCTTAATTCAGACAACAAAAAAGCTACCTTTAGCAAATATTAAAAGTAGAAATTGATATTAAGAATTAAAAGCATATCAGGTGAAGTTTCTTACTGAATTACTAAGGTAATGTACTAATGTTATAAATATTATGATTTTTAAAAATAGCTAAATTATATTGGGGAATTAGATGCTTACAATACAGAGAACAAGAAATGTATAAAAATGATTATAAACATCTAAAGCTAATTATAGTGTGTGATGTTAAGTTAATGTTATAAAATAATGACACTTTTTAAAAAACTTAGATGTCAACTTAAAGGCACATTTTTAGTACACTCACAAAAATGTTTATTTTTGATCTGGAAACCGGCATGTAATGACCTGCTTCTAGGATTTGATTTTATAAGAAAATCATGTTGTGATTCATCCAGTTAAAATGCACAGAGTGATCAAACTTCAGCTTTATGTGCTTTATCTATATTTATCTATTTTATTTTCCAATATTGCTTGAGTATGAAATTAAGTAGGATATTCTTTTTCAATGTGAAAGCATTGGTGAGGTATACAAATATCAGCTACAATTTAAGAAGGGTAGAATTGCAACAGTATTTTTAAGTCTATTTGCAGCAGTTTAACAAATATGTCAAAAGTCATAAATTAAAAATATTAATATGCCCTGTTATCAGAAAATGTTACTGACTGTTAAATAGACTGAATAATGATCATAATCAAAATGATGATTTCTTTAGAGAAGCAAGATCACTTTTCCTTTAAAAAATAGCCTTAATATCATATTGTTGTAGGATATGCTTACATGCAAGATGTTTGTATCTAAACATGAAAAAATACGCTACTGTGTAAGTGTGAAACAAAGTCAAATTCTTTCTGGCCTAAAAATAGATTTCCTTTTGTTTATTTTTCTCCTCTGAATAGGCAGGTGGCATGAATTGGTCAAATTAACCAATTGACTTGGTACTGGGCACTGCCAGATATTATGGTGTTCACCAGTCGGTAAAAAGACAAGCCACATATCATAAGACATTAAAGCATTATAGTTATTTTCCTTAACCAATCCTCCCTTGTTTGGCAAAGACTGGAGTTTGACAAAGTGATGCGGGGTGATATGTATAAAGCATAAAGGTATGGTCAAAGACTTCAGTAGTTTAAGGGTTTGCAATGATAATAGAATTTTGCTGCAGAGATAAGCGGATCTCACTAGAAAATAACACTCTGGGGCAATTGTTTTTTCAAATATGAGAAACACATTTATGAATTTTTTTTATTTAAGCAAAAAAGAATACAGAAACTGAAATATGATTTTTTAAATGTGTTGGAATTAGTCATAAAAATAAGAAGCATAATTTGTATTTTAAGGGATCTACTATAACTTAAAATATATGCAGGTTTCTACATGTATTTTCCTAATAATGGTAATGAGTCTTAGGAATTTTGGGGGGGCAAATAATTACCTCAAAATAATTTCTTTCATTCATTGACTTTGAAGTAGTCATTCAGAAACACCCAGTTTCTATACCACCAATATCTATTACTAGGCTGTAATTTCTTAACTAAATATAAAGTTTAAAAAGAAACATGTAAAAAAAATTGGTAATCAAAAGGAAGACATTTGAGTTATTAAAATGTGACCCTCAAGTTTTTGGTTCCATAAAGTTGAATTTTGAAGAACACATTGGATTTAGGTTTTATTTTTCCCTCCGCTTTTTGAACTAAATGTAGAGAACACACACCATACACTCAGTATAAGCCTGTTACACTTGAAAGATTTGTTCTGAATGTCCAGTGGGAACCTGGAAATCGTAATAATTTGTAGTATCGATTGAGTGAAGCTATGCAGCTGGGGCCTCCAGTGAATAGACAGGAATAGACATTTTATTGATTAACTTTTACAGTCATATTTTCAAGACTCCGCTGCAACATAATTTTCACTTCCTAGCTTTGTGTTGCTGCATCATGAAACTTGGATTCTTCTCCTTTAACATTTACCCACTTGAGGAAAAAAGTATGGACATGTCTTGCCAGGGTTGTATTCTGCAGAGGTGTGTAACTTTCTGGGAAATGATTTCTCTAAAGTGATACTCTACCAAAAATAGTAAAAAGAAACTATCTGGTTATAACAGTTTTGGAAATATCATTATGGCTGCTATTTGGTAATTAAACTTCTTCATATTTTTCTCATTCTTTTCTTGCTTAAGGATCTTAATTTTTCTATTTCAAATTCTTGCATGTAACCATCAAAATGAATTATTTTGTGCTGGCTTTGTTTTTAATCATTTATATGTTATATTTTATTTAATATGAGCAGCAAGAGAAAATTATGATTATAATAGTCTATAATTTAGTATGAAATGAAAACTATTAAATACTAAATCATTTTGGCCAACATTTCAAAGTATGAAATGTGAATATATACATATTGAATATATGTGGTATTTCTATAATTCAGTGAAAGTTTTCTTTATTTAAGCAAAGTATGTTGCATTTGCACAGATAAACATATTGCAAATATTTTGTGTATAATCATGTTTATTTATCTCAAGTTCTTTACTACTTTGCATTTTTGGTCACTAGAACAAATGGCAGATTTTTATACCTATGTATATGGAAAAGATTTCTTATAAGAGCTGATGACAAATAGACGTTAAATTAGGTTTGAAAATGGAATTTTTAAAAATGTTGCATCAATTCCTTTTTAAAAACTCGTATCTCTGAATATCTTATATTTCTGGCTTTGAAAAGTCTAGCAGCTTCATATTACTACACAAGTCTAGAAGATATAAAATACAATTAAATGATACCAAATTTAACAACAAGTTTTAACAGTTAAGTAAGACAATTTATATTCTATAAAGTTTATACCTGATTTAGGTAATTTCAGTTTATTTTTATTTAAGATTGATAATTAAAGTAGAATTTTGATTCTAAAATTCATAATTTAAAAAGTATTCAAAGCATCTTAGGTTAGTAATTTACTGTTCATTTAATTGAAAATGATAAATTGAGTAAAATATTCTTTCTTATTAGTAAAAATGTGAAACTGATATATTTTCTCACTTCATTGAATAACTTTTATAATATTTAATACTTTTGTAGTTGGTTGTGTATATATTTTCAAAGATACAACTATAGAGAATGTGCTGTGATTTTTCATCCGTAGAGCTTTAATTTATTGTACAATAAGTATTATCAGCACCTTTATGTACAATCTATATGTAAAGACAGCAGTTGTTGAAGTTCCACAGCTATTATAATTAATGGAGCACACTGATGTGTTGCAAAATTAGTTACTTGAATATATGTAAATATGTTTTTTACCCTAATGGAATACATATTTTTTTACATAAAGCCAAAATGACTGAATAAAATATTTTGAAATTGATTATTTCCTTCTTCACATTAAAAGAATGAATAAAATAATATATAAATAATATAGGTATTTTCATAACTTACGTGACTTTTTAATAGAAGATTCTTACTTGCATAATGAAGTATGTTTTGACCTTATTTATCAGAATAAGAAACACAATTAAGACAGATCAAATAATAAGCATAAAATACAAAAGTCTGAATTGAGATTGATTTCAGCATAATACTGTAGAGGAATCCCCACTTATTGATCAATTTTAAAGCCCATGCATAGCACTTAGAAAGATAAAGTAAGCAAGGTCAGATAATCAAAGCATTTAAATAGTAAAAACAGCAACTGCCACTGTAGACTGCTAAAATAAATCCATAATACAAATTGCTTTAGCAAAAAGTGGATGAGCAGCTGATCTTCCTATTGAACTCGGATACTGTTCAGTGACCACACTGGGAAAAGATTGGGAGAAATGCCTTCAAGATCAATATCGAGTGAGATGTAGCAGGGATTCATTTTGAACATGCAAGCATTACAGGTGTGAGAGTATAGACATCGTCAGGAAATGTCATCAGGTGGAGATTGTTTAATGCAGCTAAAAAGTGCCGTCTATGCATGATACTGCCAAACAACAGTAGTAGAAATGCTTTCTTAATTATTTCAATAAATTGTTTAAATGGGTTTGAGACAGGCCTAGCATATGAAAGTTTACTTTATATTAAAATAGTAATGCAAATAATTACCAAAATAAATTAGTATCTCTCCATCAATATATTTTACACAAAATTATATCACTAATAGTTGTTTAGGATGTCAAATAATTATGTGATGGTATTCACTGCAGAAGTATAAAAGTTAATTATAAAACAGGTGATAGAAAGATCACTTTTTGGAATGTTATAGGAAGAGAATACACTTCTGTTGTGACTCCTTTTTAAAACTTGTTGGAATTTGGGGAGTTCTAATTTAATGAAAGCATTTGAATTCTCCTGGCTCACTTTATATTCTTGGCTTTAGTGAACTCCAGTGGGAGTTTTCAGTATGTGGATTTATGACCAGCAGAATTAGTTTTAACATTTTTAATTTCTTTTCTTACAAAGTTTGAATTTAACTTCTACTTGATGAGACATCTTCATGACTATAATGAAGTTTTGCGGGAAACAACATAATTTAGCATAAATTCTTGTAGTTTTATTATGTTATATTTTAGAACAAATTAATTCTTTGGACACAATGGACAATATTATGATTTAATTACTCCTTTCCTTTTTTCAGGGTGCCATAGGTGTCATCTTCATGTCATTATCTGTTTTCATAGCTTCTAAATTTATGTACATACTAATTAAACAAACAGTATTGTGTCTTGACAAGAGGATTTCCCACACATACCTTTCCAATGGAATATAACCACAGTCTCTTGGTAATTTCAATCTTTACAATATTACGGATTGGGAGATTTTACTTTATTTACAAAAACCTCTCTAAGTATAACTTCTTAATTAAATGACCTAATTTAAAACATTGAATTATTTTAATCTGTTTCCTTCTAGACCAGGGAAGAAAGAAACAAAATGGAGATTGGTTACATTTAAGACAGAATTTCTATAGCAAAAGAAAATACAAAAATCAGAACTGGGGCTTAAAAGTTGTATAATCTGGCCAGGCACGGTGGCTCATGCCTGTAATCCCAGCCCTTTGGGAGGCCGAGGCAGGTGGATCGTAAGGTCAGGAGATTGAGACCATCCTGGCTAACATGGTGAAACACCATCTCTACTAAAAATACAAAAAATTAGCCAGGTGTGGTGGCGCACACCTGTAGTCCCAGCTACTCGGGAGGCTGAGGCAGGAGAATCGCTTGAACCTGAGAGTCAGAGGTTGCAGTGAGCCAAGATCACGTCACTGCACTCCAGCCTGGGCGACAGTGAGACTCTGCCTCAAAAAAAAAAAAAAAAAAAAAGAAGAAGAAGTTGTATAACTTAGGCTTAGTTTTTTCCATTCCCTTCTTACCGTAATGAATAGTTATTTACAACTATTGTAGTCTCCATGTTTACTGTATGAAATGCTGATAGCAGCGATTTTAATGGTAAAATTGTGAAACAATATTCATAGTTGTCAGAAAAAGGTCATTCCATTTGCATTCATTAGAAACCTGGAGGACCGTGCAGTGTGTGTTTCCTTTGGGATGGTGCAGCTATTGATTTATATACAGCTGGAGGAAAAATTAATTAGGATTATATTTCACTTATTACTGTGGGCTGTGTAATAAGAAAGAAAAACACTTTTTGTTAGAAAGTTGAACAGAAAATACCTATATGGAATCATTCTTTCTTAAATCACAACTACTTCATCATACATTTTTTTTTATAACCTAGTTAAAGGCTTAGCATTTGTGGCAATTTAATTAGCACCTTGAAAAATAAGTATTTTAGTACATATATTAATAGTGATAATTTAAATTAAGCAAAAGAGACATTTTCTCCTTGTTAGTTGAAACTTTCCTTCTCTAAGCTAAGTCTTTGTATATTTGTCTACAGTGAGTTTGCAGGCTTGGGAGACTTTTTGCCAAAAGAGTTAAATAAAAAACAAAACAGAGACCAGAATCAGGTGAATTCTCAGGGTGAAGAAACATATCCCACAAATGAGAGTTTCAGATCTAAGTATATATTTGGCTTCTTTCCATGAACATCACGCATAGTTTTTATATGTGACACATGTTTGAGTTTCATCAAACTGTAGCTACTTTTAATTAACAGCAGAGAATAATTTCAAAATGGGGTAGTCAGATGATAAAAGGTAATTTTTGTGTGTTCAAGACATACTTTATGAATGGAAACATCTGCCTATTGTGACATTTCTAACATTAAAATTCTATAAACTCTCCTATTGTTTTTTAGATGAGTAGCATTTAAGAGAAACCCACTTCCTGGCCAGTGGTGAGCAATGAAGTGTTGAATCAGCATTTATGGGAAATACAATATCAAACAGAGGCCTTTTGATGCCACTGTAATAATCTAAAAGTAAAGTATATAAACTCGTTACTACTATTAGAAGTTCGTAGGCTTTATGAAAAGAGCTTATGAAAGGTCATCAAGAAAAGAGTATAAATCTGGGTTGCTAATATATTTTATAGATTAAACATTATCTAAGAAATGATGCCTAGGATTAAAAAATACAATGCGCCCCTCTCCAAACTTTTAAATATTTTTTCTCAACTATGACCATAAAAATCTATTTCTCGGCTGGTTACTGTGGCTCATGCCTGTAATCTCAGCACTTTGGGAGGCTGAGGTGGGTGGATCACCTGAGATCAGGAGATCGAGACCAGCCTGGCCAGTATGGTGAAACCCTGTCTCTACTAAAAAAAATACAAAAATTAGCTGGATGTGGTGGCATGCACCTGTAATCCCAGCTACTCAGGGAGATGAGACAGGGGAATTGCTTGAACTTGGGAGGCGGAAGTTGCACTGAGTTGAGATCACACCACTGCACTGCAACGTGGGTGACAGAGTGAGACTGTCTCAAAAAGAAAAAAAAAGGCCTATTTCTGAATATATCTAGTGGAATATAAATTTCGTGAACTTTTTTCCTTTTCATCTCTTTTTCAAATACTTGGAGCTCTTTCAAGAGAAAGAAGTTTTTACCTTGAGTAATTTGGGACTTTGCTTTCTAGAGTGATTCATGATATTTTCCATGATGGCACATTTTGCATTCATTTGCAAAAATCCTATGAGATCATTATATGAGATTCATTGCAAGCCCTTGGCTTTTGTAGTGAATCTAGCTTTTCAGCTTGTTTTGGGGGTCATGCTATGTGCTAAATTAATTAGATAACTAAGAATTATATAAAATCATGGAAGTACAAGGCTAAAATTTTGAATTACTTTCTTCACTAAAAATAAATGACCAGATCTATATTTCTTAGGAAAATTTATTAATCAGGCTATATATTGGTTCACAATTTATTGAAAAGGTAATATTTTAAAGATATTGATTTCTTAGGTTGTGAGAAACACAAAAGATAACTCAGATAACTTCACCATGAAGTGCTCATAAACTAGTAGGGAAAATTTCATGGAAAAAGTGGATAATATGTAATATGGATAATATTACAAAACTGAATAATATGTAATATGTTATTTAAGCATAAAAGAAAATCAGGTATAAAACAATGAGTGACATCTTCCTTTCAGAATGATTATTAAAGAAGAAATAATTGGGAATTATATTTTCAAAATCAGTAAATATTTGACAGAGTATTTTACATGGACAAAAGACTAAAGAGCAAAATCACAATGATGAGAAAGTATCTCTTTTTTGCTCTAGAAAATGGTAGATCATTTCCTAGAGAATATTTAAATGACTAGACAGGCAAGTTGAAACCACAATAGGGGGAGTCTTCTATAGGAGATTTAGGAATTTATATTTTGCTTAGATGTAAAGGAGAGATTATGAAGAGTCATGAGCATGGAAGCATATATGATCAAATAATTCTAGAGAAGAAACAATCTTACTTTCTCTTTTCCCCGAACATTTCACCTGGCTTTTTCCCAATCATCCTTAGAAATTGACTGTTGGGTTGGCTCCCCGCTGTGCCTGACTCCTCACCCATTCCAGAATGAACTATTATCTCACATACTCCGTGCTTGCATGGCACCAAATGAATGCTCTATTATATAGTGTGTATCCCACCTTTCTATGCCTACTGGTATAATAATAAAGCCCATTTCCCCCACTGCATGGTTTTGAGTTCATTATTATCTTCCTGAACCATTGTAGGCACTGACATCTTTTCTTAGAGGTTAGATTAGTAGCGTATGAAGAGAATGAATTTAGCTATGTGTCTGGTCCAATCTGTTTCTAATCACTGTAAAACATACTGAAATGCTGGCCTGACCCCTAGCATCTTTTGAGAATAGTTTCAGACAATGCTTCTATGAGTGGGAGAAATGGATTGGGTAAATGGAAGCTTTATTGAGGTAGCCAGACATGCTAGATGGCAAAAAATTCTGAAATAAGTGTGCTTACAATTCTGTTTTCAGTGTTTGGTGGGAGAAAAAAGGAAGAGAGATAGAGTATAGTAGTAAATGAAAAGGCGTGAGATCTCAAAAATCTTTTGAGATTTATTGCATGGCATGGTGACTATAGTTAGTTATAACGATTATACTTTCTAAATTGCTAAGAGAGTAAATTTCAAATGTTCTTACCACAAAAATGATAAATATTTGAGGCAATAGACATGTTAATTAGGTTGATTTAATCATCCCACATTGTATACATATATTATAGCAACACTTTGTACCCCATAATACATACAATACTAAAAGGGGTGAGAGAAGACTAGGTCCTTATGTAATGTAGACTTGAACTTGAGGGTATACAGAAGATAAAGAGCTAGCGGGCATGGGCAAGAAGTAAACTAGGTAATTGATAGAGCAAGAAATTAAAAGATGTAGCAGATATGTATGATATGTAAAGACAGATACTTAGAGGGATATCCTTTACATTTGAGAACAGGCAAGGGTGGGTGATAGGGATGTGGGAAAAACTTGAGGGCATGCCAGGAAAATGAGAATGTCATCTGAAATAAAATCTTCTAATAAAACTAGTAAGATAGGGATTTGGAGTACTTTGAGCAGGATTGTCAAAAACTGGTAAAACTGTTGAGGGAAAGATGAGATGGCAGCATTACTAAGTTGTGCTTAAGGAAAATTACATTCTCAATATGTTGAGCATTTATTGGACAAAGATAACCAGCTTAAAATGAATTTGAAAATGTTAAATTCATTCAACAACTATTTATTTAGGTCCTACTCTGTGCCTAACGCTGATCTAACCCCTATGTATGAACATCACATAAAACAACAAAGTTCCTGCCCTCAAGGAGGTTATATTCTAGTGGGCAGTCAGATAAATATATATATATATATATATATGAAAAATATGTTATATTTAAATATACGAATCATATATTGTGTTACATAAATTATACGTGTTATACTTAAATAATATATCTACACATATATATTAGTATAGGCTACATCTTTCATAGATTTTATCATTTTTTCATCATATTAAGAGACTTGGCTATCAAAAATGTGAAAGCACTTGGATGCCACAGCTTTCTCCAGGTCTGAGAACATTTTTTGTTCTGGAATCCGTTCTCTTTTTATGATTTGCCTGCTTTCTGAAGACTGGAGAAGGGGACATTTTAATGCCTGTGATAAGAACTCTGGGAACTTTATAACAATGAATGACAATGTTACTAAAATACATGTCCAAATTACAGTTGCACTTTTCCTTTCAGATACCTTACATTCTTTCTCTTCTTTTAACTTTGAGTTTTGTCTTGGGTCTTTTCTTTTGGCCCTCCTCTTGACTCTTGATCACATTCACGGCTTCACTTACAGGAATGAATGAAGTGGGAAAGTCATTGAGCTATCTAATATAGGCAGCAAAGATCCTCTCCCTCCCATGTTTGTTCTGCTCCTGGAAAAGTACAATTAATCTAATGTATATATTAAAATTATTCTATCCTTTATCGAGGTTGCCGTTGAATCTCTCTACTTTCCTGCAGGCATGAAGTTGAGTTAGTGTCTCTTCCACTGCCATGCCATCTGGCCATTTTCACTTTATTCCAATAACACTTAGCAGAGGTGGATTCAAACTGGTGTTGACTTCCAGACATCTGAGCTATTCTTGATTTGAATTAAGGTAAAAGGGAAGCCCAGGCTTATGTAGCATAATTAACTGGACAACACCTCAAAAGAATTTGGAAGTATACACTCAGAGACAAATTAATTTAATTTTTTAAAGAAAAACATATTTAAAAGACTAAAGCAAGTACAAATACAGACCTGAGAAAGACTTTAGACTGAATTATCACAGTCCAAAGTAAAGATTGTTGCTATGACATATTGTCTTTCCCATCTACCTAATTGAAGTCATTTTTTTAGTTGCTAATATACTGACTGCTGATGGAGAAATTTGTTTCTGTTTGCTTGTGTTGAGTTTGCTTTATCCTCCTCACTCTAGAGCCTGATGTGTCCTTTTTTATGACCTTGGATATGTTCCCGATTTCATCCAATCATTCACTTAATTGAACATTATCTGATTACCTCCCCACCTGGGCGGGAGACCTCCAAACACTGTAAATATTCATATGCTTCAAATGTAAGTGAAGGTCAAACTCATACACAACTGAACACCTTTATCCAGAGCATCACAGATGTCTCGTTTCTACAAAATAGATGTTGGAAACTAAAAGAATGAATAAATGAACTCTCCACAGCTTACTGCCACGTAAACTTGAAAGTCTTGTGATACTCAATGGCAAATCCAAGTGTGGAGACAAGAAATATGGTGATGACACTTGAGTAATCAAATAATCAAATATTGTAAGAGAGGCTATATCTCACTGAAGCCTGAACTAATGTGAAATTATTAGAAAAAGAGAGACTCTAATGAGAATTCAAAATAGCATAATAATGAAATATATGGCTTCTCATTTAGTGAGGACTCAATGTGTGCCAGGCTTTATACTGATTGGTTACCTACATTGTTTCATTGAGTACTCATATCAACTGATCAAAATCAATATTATTGTGATTGGTTATTAGATAAGGAAGCTAAGGACTGTAGAGATTAGAGAATTTTCTGGTATATCGGTATCTAACATTTAACCTCCTGCGTAGCTAGGCCCTGAAATCTATATACTCAGCTATTAAATAAACTATATCAATTTAAAGCTAAAATATGCATGGAAAGAAACCTTAGTTGATTGAGGGAGAAGATTCAGAGTGTCTATTTAAATAGATTTTGGAGTGAGAGCACTAATTTCAACAGCTATAGATTATATCAGTAAGCAGATCATAATGCTACAGTTATAATTTGTAAATGTGGTGATAAATAAATAATGAAATTATACAAAATAAGCCTTAAACATAAATAGAAAATTATAGCACGTCTATTAAAAATATTCTAGAAGAAAGCCTTAACAACAGATCAAGTTTCTGACCAATGGGCCAGAATGTGATATAATTAAAAATGTTTTGAACCATAATGATGAAATAATCCAACTTGCTTGATATATTTATAAACAATAACTATTATTAAATGTAAACATGCATACCTCATACAACCAAAATAATATAATTTTAATAGGGGAACTACTGCAATTTTAGAAACTGCAAAATAACAAATTTTCCTTGATAGTAGAAGTAGTTCTCTATATATTTACTTGATATTTAACAGAAATAAGTACTCTATGGTGCTTTGAAGAAAATTCTGAATATTCACCTTCAGTGAAGTGATGTTCACAAATGCGTGTGAAGTGAGTGAAGTAATGTTCACAAATGTGTTTTCAAAACATAAAACTTACGTTAATTCATTTGTTTGGTAAATCCAAAGAAGGATTGAGGATGATTGGAAATTTAAACTCACTTTTTCCAGTAGAAATAAATGACAACAAAACAAAAAGAACAAGGCACAAGTAGAAAGAAAACACAGTAATTATGAGTGAAGCTGGCTATGGAAATCTCTGCATTTGAGCATCTGGCATCAGTAAATTAATACTTGGACTGAAATGCAGTGTAGCTGATTATTGAATTATATATGCTAGATTTTTACTTGTGAGAAGGGACCCAGGGAGAACTTGCAATATTAAAATGGGAAAAACTTTAAGAGGAGAGACTCATCCTGTTCCACCATGCTGATCAGAAAGGGTACTTCTGAGGGAGCAGTGAATACATGACCTGTTTTGGAAAAAATAGGAACTCAACTGTCAGAAAGAGCCACGGAGAGAAATTTAAGAACCCCGAATAATTGTGTCAAAATATCAGCCTTAATTATTTTGGAGAAAACAAGTAAGTAGATCTTTATATCCTTGAAGTTCAAGTAGAGTTGTGCTTCCTTTATGACCTTACACAGCTGGGTTAGTTTGTTCTCTAAAGGTGTTTTTAGGTTAACTTGCTTTTAGTCTCAAACCATGCACTTAAATAAAGATGAATTTAGTCAGGATTTCAGGTCTAATTTCCCACTCTGGAAGCATTGTGTCAAGAAACAAAAAGAAAATTTTGAAATAAAATCTCCCCGGTTGGAACAAATGGATTTCTCCTCTTCATGAAGTCTCTATTGCCCTCTGACCTTCAAGATGCTTTTTGCTAGTGAGACAATCACATTAGCCTGGTGTGGCAAAGAGGAGACACTTTGGGAAAACAGTATTTTGCATGAAACAACTTTTAATTTTTTCCCTGATGAGTCTGGAAGCCTATGGCTACTTTTAAACTCAACTGTATAACTCTAGAAAAGTAAATGTGCCACGGTACTAAGCCCATTGTTAAAGGGAACTTACAGTAGTATGTAACAAATGGGCACAAAAGGAAGAAAAGGCGGAAGTAAGGCTGGAAAAAAATCTAACAAAAATGCCAACTTGTATTTCTATTGCTTTTTTGCCTCCTATAGCCATTGAAATTTTAGTTTGGATTATCCAAACAGAATAGGAATATATATCAATATTCTAGGCTTGCAGGAGGTCACATTGAAAAGAGAGAAAGTCTGTGAACTACAAGTCTAGTGGTAGATCTGGAACTGGAATACTGATTTCCTGACTAACCTGGGTATTCTTGTAATTAAGAGTTCTATTGAATGAAATCTGAGTTTTATAAAAGTGTCTTTAGAAAACGATTCCATATTTCCATTTCACATAACTCAGTATGAACGTGAGAATTGAGGTTCAGCAGATAAGCAGCAAGAAATGTAACGTGCAAAACAATTCTTACCCCCCGGTGAATATTTCATGTATGCTTTTCTGTGCTTTAGGTTAAAGTAAATTTTTGCTCATGCAAGAAATAAATTTTGCTTAGGTAAAATGTAGTGTATTATTTTTCTTCCTATAATTAGTAAGTGGCCTTGAGGGATCAAAATTGCTGAGTAGTATGATAAAGCACTTGTTAATGTAGATTTGTTTATCCAAAACATATTCATTTTTTTTTTCTGAAATAAAAACCTCTTTAGTCAAATGGTATCACATAGTTAATTTATTTTCCCCTTTTTAAATATCAGACCATGTAAATTACACTGTAACACTCAAAACTGAGCTTGGCAGGGCTCAGGAGAAATGCTGCTCTGCACAAAAGAAGCTTTTAGATAAGTAGGCTCAAATGTTCTTAGTTGGATTTGACTGCATCAGATAAATGAACAGAACACTTTATTTACATAGGAAGTAGACTAAAGATGAACAAAGTGTTCTTTCCAATAGTAATACAGGACCTATTCTTAATATCAGACCATGTAAATTATTTCAACAGCTATAGATTATACCAGTAAGCAGATCATAATGCTACAGTTATAATTTGTAAATGTGGTGAAAATAAAAGTATATTTCATTGTATATACTTGTAAACAATATGTATGGTTATCTCCACATAAAATTCAGTTTGATTTATTAAAAAGATTTAAAATTTAAATATTGAAAAACCAGTTTGTTTTCTTTAAAAACCATGGAGTAAGCACTCTTCTAATTGAGCAACACCTCTTGATGGGCTGCTGAGGCAGACAGACCTGAGTTTGAATCCTTATAAACTATTGCCACCTTGAACAAATTATTTTACTTCTAAGACTCAGTATTTTCATCTGTAATTTGGAGATAATAATGTCTTCCTTCTAAGGATGTTAGGAGAGGGCAGACAATTTTGTAGAGGGCATGTATTCTGCCTGACACGTTATGGTTCTCAATAATTGGTAGACATTATCAACCTAGACATTTTTTATTGTCACATAAAGGATGCTACAAATTTTCTAATAACAACAACTCCACCATTACCCTCTGTTTTGGGACATGATGGATACAAGATGAAACAGATTAATATATTTAGAGAATATTGCCCTTATATGTGCCTTGATAAATGGATATAAAGTAGTACCCGGCAACTACCAAAGGGAGATTTTTGTGGTAAGTTTCAACAGCACATGGGTTATTGCCTGGCTCCAGCCCTCAAGAATACAGAGGATTTCCTCCAAAGCTCAACAGCATCATATCTGGAATATTATTAGTGTCTGTAGAGAAAAGAAAAATTTGTTTTTGGGGGATTGTCTAGAAGTATTCCCTTTAAATTTGCAGTCTCTACAAATTTAGTATTTTTCAAACTACATTATGCATAGTTTTAACATAATCCCTGTAAGAAAAAAAGAGATTGATTAATTTGTTACTGACAGTTACATTCTTTTTGTTTTTCTCAGAGGATGCATCTGCTTTCTATTCTGAACATGGTTCTACTTACAATCTAATTTCCCTACTCTACACTGCTCTATTCTTTTCTGAGTCTGAGTCTGCATTTTAGGCCAATCATCAAATAGTACAGGAAGAGAAGACTTAGAAATTGAAGTTTACAGATATACATACTAGTCTCATTATATATATATGTGTGTGTATGTGTGTATATACATAACGTGTGTGTGTGTGTCTATACATATATACACATATGTATATCAGGATAGGTGCTTCATGTTTTTTAAGCATGCAATTCTATGGTTTAGGCTTTTCCTAATAATTTCCTGAAATAGGTATGAATTACTGCCTCCATATGAAGTGTGATGTTTGTCATCTAGTGACAAATGGTTGAATTATTTAAGTACTATTGTTCAAACTTTGCCCCTTTCACTTGGTCTTGGACTGTATTTTACTCAGATGCATGAATGAACACTTTGAAGGAAAAAAACCATTCAGGCTGTGTTATGTTTAACTACCAAAATGTCAATGTGAATAGTTATTAAATGAAGATATATAATAAACAATATGCCATTTAAAGAAATATTACCTATATTAAAACTAAATTCAAGATAAGATTCCATCTTCATGTTAACTTAGTGAGTTTAAGTTATCTTGCAATGTTATCCTATTCCCTAGAAAACCAGCAAGGTGGTATTCGCATCATATTCAATAATATGTATATTCTATCATAAATTGGAGTTAGAAGGCTTGGGGAGGTTTAACTCTTGGAAGCAGCTCTATTTTTGAGGTTAGTGCATTTGGTTGAAGACTCTAGTTTCTCTTCTCTTTAGAAATCAAATCTTTAATAAGGAACTTAGCAACCTATTTTTTCTTAGCCGTTTAGCATAGAAAACCTTAATGAAAAGATTAGTACAAGAGATGAATCATCATACCTCAGAACAGAATCATAAACCTAAGACTTACAAAGGGCAAAATCGATTTAGACTCATTTTTAACTGATTGTTTCTGAATATTATTTTCATCTATTATATTTTATTTATTCTGAACATTTATCTATTATATTTCTAGAATCAGTGGTAACATTTTAAATATACAGCATTGAACGTGTATTAACATAACCATCTAATATGTCTTAACAGAATGCTATTGGAAACTTTCATACATCATATAACACAATCTTAATGTCAGCATCTTACAATGAAACTGAAGTTTCAGAGAGATGATTCAACTCTGCTAATGTCACATAGCTGATAAACCTCAGGTTAGAATTTTAAATCCAGGATTTCTAACTGCAAAAGCAGCATTTATCCAATTTTGTGATGTTTGAATTTTATAATATTATGACATATCTCTTTATATTATACTTTATTTTTATTATGCTTTAAAGATTTGCATTTTTTAATAAATTGAAGTTTTATGGCAATGCTGCATTGAGCAAATCGATCAGTGCCATTTTTCCAACAGCTTGTACTCAAATCATGTGTCTGGCACATTTGGGTAATCTTCACTGTATTTCAATTGTTTGTTATTATTAAATCAGCTATGGTGATCTTTCATTAGTAGTCTTAGATGTTGTTATTGTAATTGTTTGGGGGCACCAGGAACCACACACATGTGTGATGGAGGGCTTAGTCAACAAATGTTTAATGGATGGTGTTGTGACTGCTACCAACCAGTGCTCTTCCTGGCCCTCTCTTATCCTTTCCAGGCTTTCTATTTTCTGAGACACAATATTATTAAAATTAGGCCTACTAATAATGCTACAATAGACCCCAAGTATTCAACTGAAAGACAGAGTCGAATATCTCTCACTTTAAATCAAAATTTAGAAATAATTATGTTTAGTGAGGAAGATATGTCAAAAGCTGTGATCGCCCAAAAGCCAGGCCTCTTGTGTCAAGTATCTGAGCTGTGAATGCAAAAGAAAAGCTCTTCAATGAAATTAAAAGCGATATTCCACTGAATACATGAATAATAAAACAGTGAAACAGCTTCATTATTGATATAAATAAAGTTTGAGTGGTCTGCATAGATCCAAGCAGCCACAACATTCCCTTATGCTAAAGCCTAATCCAGAGCAAGGCCCTAACTCTCTTCAGTTCTATGAAGGCTGAGAGGCATGGAAACTGCAGAAGGAAAAGTGTGAAACTGGCAGAGATTGGTTCATGAGTTTAAGGCAGAAAGTTGTCTCCATAACATAAAAGTAAAAGGTGAAGCAGCAAGTGCTGATGTAGAAGCGGCAGCAAGCTATCCAGAAATCCAGTTAAGATCATTGGTGAAGGTGGTTACATTATAGAGCAGATTTTTAATGTAGATAAAACAGTCTTATATTGAAAGAAGATGCAATCCAGGACTTTCAAAGCTAGAGAGGAGAAATTAATAGCTAGCTTCAAAGCTGATTCTCTTGTAAGGTGCTGATGATCTGGTTATTACGGTAAGTGGAAGCCAATGCTAATTTACCAATCTCAAAATCCTAAGGCTCTTAAGAATTTTGCTCACTCTACTCTGTCTATGCTCTGGAAATGCAACAACAAAGCCTGAGTGATAGTATGTGCATTTACAGCATGGTTTACTGAATATTTTAAGCCCATGTTTGAGAACTACTGCTTATAAAAATAAAAAGGTTCTGGCCAAGTATAGTGGCTCACGCCTGTAATTCCAACATGGGAGGCCAAGGCGGGTGGATCACTTGAAGTCAGGAGTTTGAGACCAGCCTGGCCAACATGGTGAAACCCCATCTCTACTAAAAGTACAAAAATTACCTGGGCATGGTGGCATGAGCCTGTCGTTCCAGCTACACAGGAGGCTGAGGCAGGAGAATTGCTTGAACCTGGGAAGTGAAAGTTGCAGTGAGCCAAGATCGTGCCATTGTACTCCAGCCTGAGTGACAGAATGAGACTCCATCTCAAAACAAACAAACATTCTTTTCAAAATATTACTGCTTCTTGACAATAAACCTGGTCACCTAAGAGCTCTGATAGAAATGTGCAAGAAGAATACTGTTGTTTTCATGCCTGCTAATACAACATCTATTCTGCAGCCTATAGATTAAGGAGTAATCTAAACTTTCAATTCTTCTTATTTAAGAACTACATTTCATGAGACTATAGCTGCCAGAGATAGGAATTTCTCTGATGGAACTGGGCAAAATCAATTGAAAACCTTCTGGAAAGGATTCACCATTCTAAATGTCATTAAGGATATTATGATTCATGGGATGAAGTCAAAATATTAACATGAACAGGAATTTGAAAGAAGTTGATTCTAACCCTCATGGATGACTTTAATGGGTTCAAAACTTCAATAGAGAAAGCAACTGCAAATGTGTTGGAAATAGCAAGAGAATTAGAATTAGGAGTGGAGCAAGAGAATTAGAATTAGGAGTGGAGCCTCAAGATAAGACTGAATTGCTGCAATCTCACGATACAATTTGAACAAATGAGGACTTGCTTCTCATGATTGAGCAAATAAAGTGGTTTCTGAGATGAAATCAGCTCCTGGTGAAGACACTGTGAATATTGCTGAAATGACAACAAAGGATTTAGGATATCCCATAAATTTAGTTGCTAAATCAGGCAGATCTGAGAGTATTGACTTCAATTTTGGAAAAAGTTCTACTGTGGACAAAATGATCTCAGACAGCATCATATGCTACAGAGAAATTTTTCATGAAAGGAAGAGTTCATTGATGAGGGAAACTTCATTGTTGTCTTATTTTAAGTCATTGCCACAGCCACCCCAAAGTTCAGCAATCACCTTTCTGATCAGTCTGCAACCATTAACCTGGAGGCAAAGCCCACTACCAGCAAAAAAACTAAGACTCACTGAAGGCTAAGATGAAAGTTAGCAATTTTTAGCAATCAAATATTTTTAAATTTGCGATACATACCTTGTTTGTTTAGACATAACATTGTCTACACTTAATAGACTGAAGTATAGTGTAAACATAACTTTTACTGAAGTATAGTGTAAACATAATTTTTATAGGCATTGGGAAATCAAAACATTTATGTGACTTGCTTTTATAAAACATTTGCTTTCTTGTGGTAGTCTGGACCAAACCCACACTATCTCTGGGGTATGCATGTATAAGATTCAATTGAATATTAAAAAAAATAAAACTGGTATATTCTTCATTAATCTTGGTAATCTGTCTCAATGGCTAAAACCAATTATCCATATTGTTATTAAACTCCCCAAGGGCAGAGACCATTACTTTTTTCTCTCTGTATATTCTCAGCATCTAATACAGTGTTCTGCATAATTAGGCATGGGGAACTGTTTACTCAAATGGACAGAGACAATTCTTCAAACCAAATATACGACAAATTTCTGATTGTTGTCCCATCAGGCATATCTAATATGTCTACTTTTTCCAGAAATAGAAGTGCTTATTCATTCTATTGTAGTTTCCTGTTTCTGTTTCATTTTAATATATCAGGGGTTTTTTTTTTCTCTCTTTTTAAATAATCTCACCCAGGATATACTTCGGCCAAATATATTGGACTTACTCTAAGAAATAGTAACACCAGTCATGAAATTTTTCTTGTGAATTATAATTTCATATTTCTTTCTTTACATGTAGAGGTCAAATTAAAAATATTAATAAAGCTATAGTAAGACTTGTGACAGTCTGATAAATAATGAAGAATGTTTATTCTTTGTCCTGTATTCTATGTACTATAGTGTTGTATGTAGTAGAATCTATGAAATGGAAAATTAGAAAACTAAAACTCACAATAACTTTACAGAAAAAAAAAATCTAAGGAAACAACTGACAAGGTAATCTTTAATTTTTACAAAATATATTCATTATATAAATTCCTCATAGCATTACTTTTCAGTATACTAGTAAATCACTGAGAAGCTTTTAGGACAGATGGGTCTAACATCCACCCGAAGATACCATAGATCCTGATAATTATAAAAGAATTCAGTTCATGCATAAACTACTAAATGCAAGTGCCTTCTACTTTGAGAAAAAGGAAAATTCTTTCTGATGATATTTCAGGAGATTGGCTTTTTCTACAAATTCAGATGAATTAGATACATTCTTAAAAGTAACTTATTCACAACAATTTTGTCTCACAGTTGATAACCATATAAACATAGTTGCATCTGTTTATCTAAATACATGTAGGAAATATATATGCTACTGGGTTGTTGACATTATTAGATAAATCATAGCATCCCAATCAAATAAAGACCAGAAATATATATGTTGGTAAGAGCTAGGCTTCCTAAAAGAGTATCTGCAAATATTTATTGCCTCTTGCTATGTAGCAGTACCTTTGAAGATCATAGAGGGATGTAGCAGAAAACTAAACAGGCAAATTTTTCTTTTCCTTATGGAGCTTACATCAAACTAAAGAGAAAGATACAATATAAAATTATGTATTTCCATATGTGATGAATTTTTCAAGGGAAAAGCATGTTGTGTAGTAAAAGTCCATATAAAAAGAGCTTAAACTTGACTGGAGAGTCTCCTTTAATTTAAAGGAAAAGTAATAATAATTCAGATATAAAGTACAAGAAGTGCTGTTTCTTCAGGGGTCATCCTGAATACTGCTAGAATGAATATTTCTTTTTTGTTTGGAAGTTGTTTGAGGGTTATTGTCTCACATCCCTGACAAATGTTTAGATATCTGTTTTTAAAAATAAACTGCATAATATCCCATGTTGGAGATTGTAAAAGTGACTTTCAAATCCCTCTCTTTTTTCCATAGGAAAATAAGTATTAGCCTCGGCATGTGGATTCTGTACAGATTTGCAAGTGTAGACCAAAGAGTATTAACACAAATGGCAAGAAATATCTAAGAAAAGCTCATGAATGTTCATTAAGAAACATGGTCAGATAGGTCTTCTCATCTTTTGAATAAATAAAGCATATGAAAAACTGATGTATTAACCATATGAGTCAACATCACTCTAACCAGAAAAACTATATATAGCCTTCACATGTACTGATTATGCAAAGGAAATACTACCAAAATTTGCATGTGACTAGTATGTAGAATAAACATTTTATCAGTTTTTATTTTTCAAATGACTTAATTACATTGTATTTTGAAACCAGATTACAGTGTATTACCCATGATGGTATCTTCGCAAAAACAGTTGTCTTAAATTGGATTCTGAAATAGAGAGTTGTGTGTAAGTCTGTAGGGAGTGTTCTTGGGAAATACGGGAACGTGGGACTGGGGAGGGGTGAGTCCAGCTAACTGTAATCTTGATGCTACAAAAGAATCAACTGATCCTAGAGGAGCTCTGGAGTTGTCTCAAATTGAGGAAAAGAGACCCAGCCATTATAGCTCCATGTCAGCCAGGCATTGGCTCCTGAAAGGGGTAATAATCTTACACAATTCCCAGTGAGGAGTCTCAACTGGGAGATGTCAGCCATTTATAAATATTCCTAGCAGCTGGAGGATGGATGCTGGTCCCTGCAGAGGGGATTTGGTGGAGCACTACATTCTTCTCTATAATCGCATGCCATTATGAAATATAAAATCTAATTTAGAGGAAATTCTGTCACTTCCAATGCAAATACATTGCACGTATCAACTTTTTTTTTTAATCTTCAAAGTTCATGTCTCATTTACTTAGATTTCTACCATAAAAAGATTTGTCTAAAAATGTTAACTATTAAATACTCTCACCTATTAGTAATAAAACAACTTAGGAAATTCATATTTAAGAAATAAAACATGCTAAATGGACAAAACTGATAGCATAATAGCTAAAATTCAAAGGAGCAGACAATTTCATAAAGTGCTTTCACTTAATAAAATATTATTTCATTTGGTACTCAAACAAAATACAGAATTTATACAGTAATTTCCATTTTTATAATGAAGACATTGAAGCACAAGAAAATAAGGTGACTTAACCAAGGTAAGCGACAGGAACTTGAATAAATCATGTATTTTGATATCAGATAAATAACCATGGGAAGTATTAATTTCCTTTGATACGTAGTATTGAGGCAGAGGCAGGGCCAGTTGTATCAGGAGCCAAGTCTCTAAGTTTGTAGGTAGTCTGTTTTAACCTGTTGAATGTGAACACATTTTTAATGAATGCATATTCAGCTTAAATGTGCAAACCATAAAATCTAAATCTATCAATATTTTAAAAATGCCTTAATATCAACTAGATAATATTAAAATTTCACATTAAGTTTGATTTTTTTCAAAATCAATAAATTTTTCCGTCCCAAATTCTTAAAGACAGTTATGTCCAGTTAGCAGTAAACTGATTATTATCATAGGCTTCAAAATGCTAACAACTGCTATTTGTATCTGCTAGGTAACACTGGCTGTTATAGGCATTGGAAAAACAGTGATTAAAAAAAGGAGTACCACTTTCTCTTCTCATAGAATTTACATCCTAGTGATAAAAATAGAAATAGAGAAGCTAGCTTGTGTGATGATTTGAGATGGTAGAAAGGGCTTTGAAACAGGAGTCCACAAACACTGTTGTCCATTACTGGCCCGTAGCCTGTTAGGAACCAGGCCACACAGTAGGTGGTGAGCAGCGGGCAAGAGAGCATTATCACCTGAGCTCCACCTGCTGTCAGATCAGCAGCAGCATTAGATTCTCATAGGAGTGGGAACCCTATTGTGAACTGGGCATGCGAGGGATGTAGGTTGTGTGCCACTTATGAGAATCTAATGCCTGATGATCTGATGTAGAACAGTTTCATCCCCAAACCACACCCCTCACCTATATTATCCTCCATGAAACTGGTCCCTGGTGCCAAAAAGTTTGGGGATCCCTGCTTCAATGGACAAAAAGCGACAAAATAGAGTGGGCTGAGGAAGTACTTTATTTTCCCTCTGAAAAGTTCAATTGGACCCAAGTGATGAGAACTGGCCAACCATTCAGAGTTCTATGGGAAGAACACTGTAGAAAGAGGAAGCAAGTACAACTTCTTTATATGGGGATGAGGTCGATGTCATAGGAAAGTTTGATTGAATGGTTGGAACTTTTTGAATAAGAGGCTAGTGCTGGAGATGTAACTTGGGAAGTAAACAAAGGCCAAATCAGGTTGGATTTTGTGGACCATTTGAGAAAAAAAGAGTATGTTTTGCATTCCAATTCCAAAGAGAAGACATTGGACTTAAGCACAGAAATAATATAATTTGATAACTCATTTTAAAATATTACTTTACTTGCTTATTGGAGACTGGATTAAGAGAGTGCAAAACTTTTTGATATACTGATTATGTGAAATCTAAAGTCTTTTGTCAAGGATGTATTTGATTAACATTTATTTCCTGATACATTGATCAAATTTATACCAAGCAAAATAAAATTAGCATATAAACACATAAACTTACCAGTTCTACCACAACTCAAATGAGAACAAAGTTAGAGTTATGAATTTCAGATTATTGTCTCTGTCTTTATTAAATGAAAACATACTCTGTGGAACTTCTACTGGAAAACATTTCCACATTACCTATATTTTATGTACATAGAGTTTTATGAGAAATTTTATGGTATATTTGTGACCAATATATAAACAGGGAAAAATTGTTTGCCAAAATGTATTAATAACTTTCAAATTTCACAACAAATATTATTAACAAACTGCAAAGCACCAGGACATGTGGTGAGACTCAGATATATTAAGGTTAGTAGGTTCTTGCTATTGTTTTAACTTAGAGAATTCATCTATAAATTTTATATTGCAAGATTATTCTATAAGAATTTATCTGTGCTTTTAATTTTTTCATTTTGTGCACTGACATTAAGTTCTATGAATTCAAAATGCA
Source organism: Theropithecus gelada (assembly GCF_003255815.1). Taxonomy (NCBI): domain Eukaryota; kingdom Metazoa; phylum Chordata; class Mammalia; order Primates; family Cercopithecidae; genus Theropithecus; species Theropithecus gelada. The sequence continues at coordinate 79,542,439 of NC_037676.1, forward strand.
GATCTATTTGTTCACTTAGTATACAGTACCTACTTGAAAGATAATAGTATTTGATTAATAATTTGTAAATGAATGAATAAATGAATAAAATGAAAGTGTGGCCTAATGGGGTAATTGTATTTTTCTTTAATCAACATATCTCAAAATCAGATTCCATTTATTGTATCAGTCTTGTATGCTAGGCTTTAAGTCTACCTTGGGGAAATAGTATCTGCATAAGGAAGTTCATCCTCAGAGAAATTGGTATAACTATTCTGTTTAAACTTGATAATTTAGAATTTGCCACATAACACACCCTTCTTTGGGGAAATTTACAGTGCAATTTGGCTACAACATTTATTTTTTAATCTATAATTACCATAACATAGCTCAATGAGATTATTTCTTAGTTTAACACTTTTCCACTATGATATTTTTCTTTGTTTCTCATCCATTTTCATTAGATTTGTTCAATATTTTTTCTTGAAACCAATTTCAATTATTTCAAAATATTTTTCCTATGTTAAAACATTATTATTCATCAGAGCTTTTGGTCATGATATGATAAACCAACATAAGTATACTGATTTGGTCATGGTATGATAAACCAACATAAGCACACTGAATTAAATACAACCTTGGTATTATGGTTATTTTACATCAATTTAAAATGTCAAATACATATGCATTCTTTTCAGAATATTGAAAAGTGTATAGAGTTTCTTATCTTTACCTTAGAGAACTCCTTTGAGGGTTATATTGAGAACACTTTTCAAAGTTGAATTTAGTAATTAATATCACACTGTACACTCTGCAGGGGTAGGGACTGCATTTTCTTGGGTTAGCAGTTTGCACACTTAGTAAAAGCCAAATTATAAATATTTTAGGCTTTGTAGGCCAAGAAGCAAAGTCAAGAATATTATGGAGGTTTTTATATAACAGAAGAGAAATAGATTTTGACAATATTCTTATTGATGACACTCAAAATATAACAACAGTAATGCAGGCCGAGACGGGCGGATCACGAGGTCAGGAGATCGAGACTATCCTGGCTAACACGGTGAAACCCCGTCTCTACTAAGAAATACAAAAACTAGCCGGGCGAGGTGGCGGGCGCCTGTAGTCCCAGCTACTCGGGAGGCTGAGGCAGGAGAATGGCGGGAACCCGGGAGGCGGAGCTTGCAGTGAGCTGAGATCCGGCCACTGCACTCCAGCCTGGGCTACAGAGCGAGACTCTGTCTCAAAAAAAAAAAAAAAAAAACAACAGTAATGCATGAGTTTTTTGTGTTTTTTTGTTGTTGTTGTTTTTTGTAAGACAGGTCAACTAATGAGAATGGAGGTGTTTTGAGATGATATTTTCATTAATTGGGGTTCAAAGTTAGTGTAATCTATTACCAAATGATTACAAATGTTTGTTTGTAAAAAACTTCTTAGCTTGTGGATCATACAAAAACAGAGACTGAAACGGCATGAGCTGTGGTTTGCCACCTTCTGATACATAGGAACAAGAGCAGATAGATTCAGGTAGACCAATCTCTCGTCATTACTATTGCTACATCTTGTAAGTTTTTGCATGTTTTATCTTTATTATCCAGTTCAAAATATTTTGTAAATTCTGATGTGACTCTCTTTAATCCATGGAGGTTTTTATAAAGTATATTACTTATTTTTTAATTTTAGAATTAACTTATTATTCAGTGTGATTTCATTGACATGAAATAAAATAATGTTCATTAAAACTCACATCCAATTAACTTCACTCTCTTCAAGATTCCTTGTTATCAATTTTAGGAAGTATGACTTCTGCTTTTTAAACTGATTTTTAAGATACAATCAAATTCATTTTAATGAACCATGGGAGTGCAAGTATCTCTTTGATATCCAGTTTTCAATTATTTTGGTAAATACCCAGAAGTGGAATTGCTGGATTATATGGTTGTTCTCCTCTTAATTTTTTGAGGACCACTCATACCGCTTTTCTTAGCAACTGCAACCTTTTACATTTTCAACAACAACACACAAGGATCCCCATTCCTTTACATTCTTGCCAACACTTGTTTTTTTTATATTTTTTGGTAGCAGGTGTGCAGTAATATCTCATTGTGGTTTTGATTTGGATTTTCCTGATGATCGGTGATGCTGAGTACCTTTGTACTCTCATGTTCATTGCAACATTGCTCACGATAGCCATGATCCACTTTTTTCCAAAATTTTTCTTAATTTCACTGAAATTCATTATTTTTAAGTATGAGTTTTTAAAATATAATCCCCATTTGCCTTAGTCTTATATTCTAACTTTCTTGATCATGTTAAGAAAACAACAATAAAAAAGCAGTATTTGTTAGCAACAATCACCTCTTACACATAGTTCAGAGCATGACTTTTCCTAGCACATAACTATCATTTGCTAGTTTTCCATATGTTGGCATAGGACTTTGCTTACAAGTGTCACCCAGGGACTCAGATTGACAGAGCAACAACTATCTGTATAATTTTTCAACAGGGCACACAGTTATTTAAATCTTATATCTCATTTATAAAATGAAGGGTTGCAATGAGATCATTTGTAAACATTTGATCCCCGAGACATTAATTACTAGATTAATGTCATAAATTACCTGGCCTCAGGTAGCTCTTTTTAAATTCTCATTTTGTGCACTCACATTAAGTTCTCCGGATTCAAAATGCAGTGTGAAAACGGACTAATACAGAAAATTGGTACCGGAAGTGGGGATCTCCTATGAAGCTAACGGAAAGTATGGAGGCAACTTTGGAACTGGGTAACAGGCAGAGATTGGAACAATTTGGAGGGCTCAGGAGAAGACAGAAAGATGCAGGAAAGTTTGGAACTTTCTAGAGACTTGTTGAATGGTTTTGACCAAAATGCTGATTGTAATATGGAAAATGAAGTTCAGGCTGAGATGGTCTCAGATGGAGAGGAAGAATTTATTAGGAACTGGAGTAAAGGTCACTCTTGCTACGCTTTAGCAGGGAGACTGGTGGCATTGCGCCCCTGCTCTAAGGATCTGTAGAACTTTGAACTTGAGAGGCATAATTTAGGGTATCTGGTGGAAGACATTTCTAAGCAGCAAAGTGTTGAAAAGGTGTCCTGGCTGTTCATAAAATTCTATGCTCATTAGCATTAGCAAAGGGAACCTATATTTATAAATGAGGCATAGCATAAAAGTTTGGGAAATTTGCAGCCTGATTATGTGGTAGAGAGAAAAAAAAAAAAAAAAAGCATTTTCTGTGGAGAAATTCAAGCCAGCTACAGAAATTTGCATGAGTAAAGAGGAGCCAAATGTTAACAGTCAAAACAATGGGAAAAATGCCTGCAGGGCATTTCAGAGAATTCACAGCAGTCCCTCCCATCACAGGCCCAGAGAACTAGGAGGGAAATATGGTTTTATGGGCCAGGCCTAGGGCCCTGCTGCTCTGTGCAGCTTTGAGACATGGTGCCTTGCAGTCCCAGTCCCTCTAGCTCCAGCCGTACTAAAAGGTGCCGAGATAAATCTCGGGCCCGTTGCTTCAGAGGGTGCAAGCCCTAAGCCTTGGTGGTTTCCACACGGTGTTGGTCCTATGGATGCACAGAAGACAAGAGTTGAGCTTTGGGATTATCCGTGTACATTTCAGAGGATGTATGGAAACACCTGAATGTCCAGGCAGAAATCTCCTGCAGGGGCAGAGCTCTCATGGAGAACCTCTTTTAGGGCAATACAGTGTGGGGTTGCCACACAGAATCTCCACTGATGTACTGCCTAGTGGAACTGTGAGAAGAGAGCCACCATCCTCCAGACCCCAGGATGGTAGATCGACTAACAGCTTCCCATGTTCCTGGAAAAGCTGTAGGCACTCAAGGCCAGCCCATGAAAGCAGCTGTGGGGGAATATATCATGCAGAGGCATGGAAAAGAGCTGCCCGAGGCCTTGGGAGCCCACCCCTTGCATCAGCGTGACCTGGATGTGCTACGAGACATCAAGTCAAAGAAGATTGGTTTTGGAGCTTGAAGACTTAATAACTGCTCTGCTAGGTTTTGGACTTGCATGGGGCCTGTAGCCCCTTCGTTCTGGCTGATTTCTCCCTTTTGGAATAGGATTACTTACCCAATGCCTGTACCTCCATTGTAACTTGGAAGTAACTAACTTGCTTTTGATTTTACAGGCTCATAGGCAGAAGGGACTTGCCTTGTCTTAGATGAGACTTTGGACTTGAACTTTCGAGTTAATGCTGGAATGAGTTAAGCCTTTGGGGGACTATTGAGAAAGTATGATTTGTTTTGAAAAAAGAAGGACATGAGATTTGAGAGGGTCAAAGGCAGAATTATATGGTTTGGCTTTGTGTTCCCAACCAAACCTCATGTTGAACTGTAATCCCCAGCAGTCAGGGACTGGAGCTATTGGGAGGTGATTGACTCATGGTGGTGGATTTTCCTCTCCTTTTTCTTGTGATAGTGAGTTAGTTCTCATGAAATCTGGTTGTTTAAATGTGTACAGCACATCCGCCTTTGCTCTTTCTCTCTCTTTCTCCTGTTCCACCATCTATAACACATACTTACTTCCCCTTCGCCTTCCGTCATGATTGTAACTTTTCTGAGGCCTCCCAGTCATAATTCCTGTTAAGCCTGTGGAATTGTGAATCAATTAAACCTCTTTTCTTTATAAATTACCCAGACTCAAATAATTCTTTATAGCAGTGTGAAAACAAATTAATACATCATTCTACCACTGATGGGCATTTAGGTTGATTCCATGTTTTGCTATTGTGAATAGTGCTACAATGAAAATATATGTTCATGAGTCTTTATGACATAATGATTTACATTCCTCTGGGTATATACCCAGTAAGGGGATTGCTGCCTCGAATAGTAGTTCTGTCTTTAGCAATTTGGGTAGTCATCACACTGTTTTCCACAACTGTTGAACTAATTTACACTCGCAACAAGAGTGTATAAGCATTCCCTTTTCTCTGCAACCTCTTCAGCATTGGTTACTTTTTTACTTTTTAATAACAGAAGTTTAAAATTGGACCCCTTCCTTTAAACGCATACAAAAATAAACTCAATATAGATTAAAGACTTAAATGTAAAACCTAAAACTGTAAAACCCCTGCAAGACAACATAGGCAATATCATTCTGGACATAGGAAGTGGCAAAGATTTTGACAAAAACACCAAAAGCAACTGCAACAAAAACAAAAATTGACAATTGGGATCAGATTGAATTAAAGAGTTTCTGCACAGCAAAATAAACTATTAACAGAGTAAAAAGACAGACTACAGAATGGTAGAAAATATTTGAAACTATGCATCTGACACAGGTTTACTATCCAGCATCTATAAGAATCTTAAATTTACCAGAACAGAACTTATTTTTAACTTCTTACCAGACATTATGTTAGCAAAGTTAAAGCATGTTCAAAAACCAAGTCTATGCTACTATATAGAACATACTACTGATCTGAATTTCCTTTTTCAGTTAATGGTATCACCATGCACCAAAACAAACCGTTCAAGTACTATGAGTTGTATTAGGATTCATTCTCAAATGCAAAGAGTATGACCTTGGAATCGAACACACCTGGCTTCAAATAGGGCATCTCCATTTCCTTGCCATTTGACCTTGGGCAAATTAAATAACCTGCAAGAGTTCTATTTTCTATTTGTAAAATAGAAATAAATATGTGTATCACACAAGGCTATTACCAGGATTAAATGGTGTAACATGTAAAACACCTGACAGAGTGCTGGGCATATAAAACATATATGCTTCATAAATACACAGCAACTCATTTTTTTTCCCCTCTCATTTCAAATAGATTAACATATCCTTTTGATCTGTGGCTGAAATATTTTATGAGTCTTTTCTTTCTTTCCAGTCTCTTGGAATAATTATTATTAATTTTTTTCTCATAACATTTTTCCAGAACAGATCAATATCTCTTTCCTAGTTCTCTTTTAGTAATCTCTCTTATCCAATCCATTCTCTAAATTTCTACAAAATAGCTTTCTAAAACATAGGTCTGATTCTGGTGTTCACTTTTAGTACTTTATATTTTTTCTTTATAAGTATGTAACTCCGTATCTTTTGGTTCTAATTTGCATAATATATTAATATAAGTGCATCACAAGTGGTACATGTATCCTTCTTCACCTTCTAACCTTGCATCTTTGGGGTCCATACCTTCTTAGGTACAAAAAACTCTCATTTATTAATAGTTATGTTCATAGCACATTTCAAAAATATACAGCAAGGTATTTCTCTTTTTCTGTTGGTAAATATTTACGTGTACTTTGACCATTCTAGTATATTTTTTTCACATATATGTGTATAATTATATAGATACACAAAGTTTTATAAACATTAAAGTTTTATGTATATATGTGTGTCTATATATATATATAAAACTTTGTAATCACCACCCAAAACAAGGTATAGAATAGTTCCAATATTGCAGAAGGCCACTATTAACCCATTCCCTGAGAAAACAATTCTGATTTCTATCACTATATATTTATGTTCTTGAACTGCACAGATATCAATTCACTCTTTTGGATGTAGCATCTTTTCCTAACTATTGTGTCTATAAGACTCATCTATGTTCCGCACATACAGTTCTCCCACCCCATTATATAAATGAGATACTCAAGAGCAGTAAAGGGAGAATGAAATATAATTTATGTCATTTTCAAAACGTATTTATCCATTATACTCTTGAGCTACATTTTTATTATTTCCAGTTTCATGCTATTAAGAATAAAAACTTTATGAAATGAAGATTTACACTACTTTCTTTTCAGATTTTACCTAAGGGTGAAATTGCTATATCATAAAATAGTACATGTTTAATAGATACTCTCTATACCAGCTTTTTCAAAGTGGCTACTAATCTATACACTTAGCAGAAATTTATGACAGTTTCAGTTGCTTCACAACCTCGGAAATACTTGATATTCTGGTTGCCATTCTGCTAAGTCTGTAGTGACATCACATTATGGTTGCAATTTCCATTTCACTGATAACTAACATTTTAAAGTATCTTTTCATATATGATTATTAGCATTTGAATATCCTTCTTTCAAAAGTGACTTTTCAATATTTTACCCGTAATTGTATTAGGTCTTTTTTTTTTTTTTTAATTATAAGGCATTTTATATAGTCTAGAGTGAATCATTAGTTGAATATATATTTTGCTAATATATTCACTAAATTTGTGGCTTATTTTTCCCTCTTAATGTATTATTTTATAGTTTTAAATTTTCATGAAGTACAAAAACAGTCATTAGTTTTTGTTTGTTATTTGTGGTGTTATACTGCTTAATGCATTAAGTTCATAAAATATTTTGTTTCCTTTTTTTAAGTTTTATTGGTTTATATTTTGCATTTATTTCTATGATATGATGCATTTGGAATTAATTTCAGTATACGGTGTGATGTAGGGTCAAGGTCCATGTTTTCCATATGGTTATTTAATTGAGCCACCATCATTTATTGAAAAAACAATCATTTCCCCCTCTGAATTATGGAAGTGGCTTTGTCATAAATCAGGTTACTGTATATATTTGTGTCTGTTGTGAAATCTGTATTCCCTGCCATTGAAATATTTATTTATCTTTGTGCCCATATCACAATGTACAAACTGCTATATTTTAAAAATAAGTTTCGTAATTCGTAGTGTAAATAATCCAGTTTGTACTTTTTGAGATGACTTTCCCGTTATAGACTCTAGGTCTTTTGAATTTTAACATGCATTTTGAAACCAGTTTGCCAATATATTTTTAAAATCCACTGGAGTGATATTGGAATTTCACTGAAGTTAAAATAGAATTTTGTGACAATCGACTTCTTAATAATTGAGACTTCCAATCTAAAGACATTGCTATACATTTACTTAAGTCATTTAATTTATTAGTTTTCTCTGTGGAAATTTTATGCATCTTTTGTTAAAATTATTCCTTGTTACTTGGAGATTATTGATGTTAATGTAAATGGCATTGTTTTTAACTTAATATTCTTGTCTTTTTTTTCCTAGTTACATAGGAATATAATTGATTTTTCTACATTGGTATATATAGAACTATCTAGCTAAATTTTCTTATTAATTGCAGTAATTTATCTGATAGTTCATTCAGATATTTTTATACAATCACATGCTTTTTAAAAATAATGGCAGTTTTACTTTTCCATCCCAATATTCATAATTTCTGTTACTTTTTCTTGCCTTATTGCACTGGATAGAACTCCTAAGGCAATTGTAATCATTGCTATCTCATCTCAAACTGACATACAAAGCATTTGATTAATTATAATTTTTCTCTGGTTGTATTTTTGACACTACTTATCATATTAATGGCTTTTTATTTCTTTTTAATTGATAAATGTGTCATAAATACATTTTGAGTTTTATTAAATGGTTATTTATAGTCTATTGATAAGATTGTATTGCCTGTCTTTATTCGCTTTAATATAGTCAATAACTGCCAGGTGTGGTGGCTCACGCCTGTAATCTCATCACTTTGTGAGGCAAGCTAGGTGGATCACATGAGGTCAGGAGTTCGAGACCAGCACGGCCAACATGGTGAAACCCTGTTTCTAGTAGAAATACAAAAATTAGCTGGACATGGTGCAGCATGCCTGTAATTCCAGCTCAGGAGGCTGAGTCAGGAGAATCACTTGAACCTGGGAGATGGAGGTTGCAGTGAGCTGAGATCATGCCACTGCACTCCACCTGGGAAACAGAGTGAGATTCCATCTCAAAATAATAATAATTAATAATATAGTTAATAACATCAATGTTAAGCCAAACTTTTCATATATCACTAGGTATAATTTACTGATATTTTGTTCAGGAATTTTACATAATAGATATTGACTTATATTTGATTTTCCTGAATGGTCCTACCACATATTGCTATCAAAATCTGAAGTCTTCATAAAAAAAATTGGGAAGATTTTTATTTGTTCCTATTCTCTAAAATAATTTGTAAGTTTTGTTTTTTAATATTTGGTGGACTTTGGGTGAATTTCACCTGGGAGTAGAATTTTTCTTGGAAGGTATTTTTATTATGAATTATTTTTAGACACATAGGACTCTTTAGTTCCTCTCCTTCCCTCTGTTTTTATCAATTTATTTTTTAAGAAATACTTCTGTAAGAGGAAATAAATTCTTTCCATAAGAACTTATTCCTCTTGTCTAACTATGATTTTGTTTCCTTCACTTAAATATTAGATTTCTCAGATCAAATTATTTATTATTTGTAGTATTGTATCTTCTTAAGATATTTTATTTATTTATTTAATGGATACTGTTACGTGGCCCTTAACAATTGTTATACATTCTGAGAAATGTGTTGTTATGTGATTTTATCATTGCGTGAATATCATAGATTGCCATACAAAAACCTAGGGGATATAGCCTCCTACACACCTATGTTATAGGTACAGCCTATTTCTCCTAGGCTAAAAACTTGTACAGCATGTTATTGTACTGAATACAGTAGACAATTGTAACACAATGGTAACTGTAAGTATATCTAAACATATTTAAACATAGAAAAGGTATAGTAAAAATATGGTATTATAATTTCATGGGACCATGTTGTATATCTGATCCATAGTTGATAGAAACCTTGCTAAGTGGCCATGACTGTTCTTATTTTTTATTTATTTACTAACTTTACCAATTAACTTTGGACATGAATAATTATAACTTAATCAATTATTTTATGAGTATGGAGGCAATATTACAATAAATATGGTCTTTTTGTCAAGTAAAAATTGTTATATTTATCATGTACAACATGATTTGACATATGTATACATTATGAAATTGCTCATTTGAGCTAATAAACATAGTATTATCTCAAATTATTTCTCCTATTTAACTAAGATTTTGTATTCCTTGACCAGCACCCCTGCCAAGTCCCTGATATGGGGATCCCCAAATTCCTGATAGCCTCTAGTACCTAGAATTCTACTCTTCAGTTCTGTGTACAGCTTTTTTAGACTCCACATATAAGTGAGACCATGAGGTATTTGTCTTTCTCTTCATGGATTACTGCACTTACCATAATGTCCTCCAGGTTCATCCATGCTGTTGCAAATGATGAGAATTCCTTTTTTAAGGTGGAATAATATTTTATTGTGTATAATATCCATTCATTCATTCATGGACACTTAGGTTGATTTCATATCTTGGCTCTTGTGAATAGTGCTGCAATAAACATGGAAGTACAGATGTTTCCTCAAGATGCTGGTTTCATTTCCTTTGGACATATACCCAGTAGTGTGATGGCTGGATCCTATGGTAATTCTGCTTTTAATTTATAAGGAATCTGTATACTGTTTTTCATAATAGCTGAACCAAGATACATTCTCATCAGCATTGCATGACTGTTTCCCTTTCTTCACATCCTTACTGGCATTTGTTATTTTCTGTATTTTTATTATAGTCATTCTAATTAAGATGATATAGTGAAATCAGATTGTGCTTTTAATTTGCATATTTCTGATGACTAGTGATATTAAGCTCCTTTGTCATATACCAGGTGGTCATTGTATGCATTCTTTAGAAAAATGCCTATTCAGACCCATTGCTCATTTTAAAATTGTGTTATGTGTATTTTTGATAATGAGTTGTTTGAGATTTTTATGTATTTTGGATATTAAACCTTTATTGGATGTGTCATTTGTAAATATTTTCTCCTATGTGATAGGCTGTCTTTTCACTCTGCTGATTGTTTACTTTGCTGTGCAAAGGCTTTTTAGCTTGATATAATCTTATTTGCCAATTTTTGCTTTTGTTGCCTGCTTTTTGGTACCATATTCTAAAATTAGTTTCCCAAACAAATGTCATAGAGCTTTTCTTTTCTGTTTTTTCTAGTAATTTTACAATTTCAACTGGGGGTTCATCCCGAATTCCCTAGGATCATTTAAAATGTTCTTAGTATCTGCAGAAACTTCTGTTTTCTATTTCTATTTTATTTTATTTAAAAAATTGACATATAATAATTGTACATATTTTTGAGGTGTATAGTGATGTTTCAATACATATAATGTACAGTGATCAGATCAATGTAATTAGCATATTTATAATCTCAAATATTTATTACTTTTTTGTGTTTGAAATATCCAATGTCTTACTTTTAGCTATTTAAAACTATATAATAGATCATCGTTAACTGTAGTCATTCTATATTGGTATGGAACACTAGAATTTATTCCTCCTGTCTAGCTATAGTTTCATGTCCTTTAATAAATCTCTAATTCTAATTCATTGCTAATTTTATTCATACTGGTAATTTAATTTGTATTTTCTCTTTCAAACTTTTTCTTGCTAGAATTTATTGACTTATTTTTTCATAGAAAATCCTGTGCTGATTTTTTCTATTGCAAGTTTTAAAAAGTTATTTATTCTTGTTTCTGTATTAAATATTTTTTCATTCTTTCTTCTGTATTTAAGTTTCTATTCTCTTTATAGTCTTATTGTTTTCAAACTTTTATTATTTTCAAACTTTTATTATTTTTAACTTTCCCCTTTTCTAGTATATATTACACATTTTCTTTAGAGAACTACCTTTGACATATTTTGACATGACATATCTTTATTATTATTCACTTTCTATGGGTTAAATTGTGTTACCCCTTCAACTCATCTCCAACGTAATGGTATTTGGAGATGAGGCCTTTGGGAGGTAATTAGATTTAGATAAGACTATGAAAGTGAAGTTCTCATGATGAGAATTGTACCCTTATAAGAAAAGAAATCAATACAATGGGGAGTCTCTCTTGGCTCTAAGGCAATCACAGCTAGCTTTTTTGCTTCCTTGTCTATGCTTCTATGCTACCATCTCAAGTTTCTATGATTTAGAGGATCTTTATCAGTTTCTAACTGAATTCCAGTGCTCTCTCTTAGTACTCTGTTTGGCATGTGATTATCTACTTATTGTTTTGGTCTTTCTTTGTGGAGAAGGCCAGTGGCTATTTTGATGACTTGCTCTGGGCAGCCACGGTTTGTGAAAGATGCTCTTGCTCCAGCCCCTGCATCCCCAGTATGGGCTACTTTTTATAATAAAGAAAGGTCAACTCATAAAAAGGAACCAGTAGACCAAAGGGCAGACACAGAAGCAAACTTAAACGGAGTAGAATTGAGTACTAATTAAGGCAGGGCAACAGGTAACTGGATTTCAGAATTACTCTATATCGGTGAAGTATAATGTGCCTCCCATTCTCCCTGTCTTTGAATGAGAGTATCTATCCCTCCCTGTATCATCACTGGGGAACAGATAACTGGTCTCTTGGATAAAACTAGCTATTGATGGAATGAATACACATAGACACACATGCATATGGTTATATATAATATACAAATATATCTGTGTGTGTATATATACATACATAAATATATTGCATTATAAGTTTATGAAGATATTTCCAATTTTAACTCAGAACTAAATTGATTTATATAATAAATGTGAATACTATTATTTACATAATAAATGTTATACAATATACTAACATACTATGTTACATAAGTATTTCTTCCCTTGAACATTGTGAATATTGGTTTTATAGGTGGAGAGAACAATAGATTTGGAATGTCATTGTATTAGTTTTTTTGTTTTACACAGACAGCAAACTAATGACTGTTGGATCTTCTTTTTCTCTGTCTTATATATGTTAACTTCTGTCAAATATTTTATCTTTTTCTTCATTTCTTATGAATTTTAAATTGTGACTTCTTTTTTATGGGTTATTACCATTAAAGCATTGTCAGTTATATTTTTTGTTCTTAGTTTCCTTCTAGTTTAATTTTAATTACTGATTTTTTTCTCTTTTTTCCTTTACAACTCTTATAAAGTTATATTTCTTTAATTTTAATTCTTGTAAAATTATAATTCTTTATAATTCTATAACGTAAATTTTAAGTTATATTATCATATTTTGGGGTTTTTCTGGTTTTGGTTTATGTTATTTCTTTCTTATAGCACTATCTTAGCCTTTTTATTGGTTTTGGAAAAATAGTTTACCGTTTTAAAATCTGTTTAACTTTGTATGAGAAAATGGAAATAGCTAGTTTATTTATTTTTATTTTTTTTTATTTCCATAGGTTATTGGGGAACAGGTGGTGTTTGTTTACATGAGTAAGTTCTTTAGCAGTAATTTGTGAGCTTTTTGTGTAACCATCATTCTAGCTGTATACATTGCCCCCAATTTGTAGAGTTTTATCCCTCACCCTCTTCCCATGCTTTCCCCCTAAATCCCCAAAGTCCACTGTATCATTCTTATGCCTTTGCATCCTCATAGCTTAGCTTCCACCTATGAGTTAGAATATATGATGTTTGGTTTTCCATTCCTGAGTTACTTCACTTAGAATAATAGTCTCCAATCTCATCCAGGCTACTGTAAATGGCATTAATTCATTCCTTTTTATGGCTGAGTAGTATTTCATCATATAAATATACCACAATTTCTTTATCCATGCGTTGATTTATGTGCTTTTGGGTGGATTCCACATATTGGCAGTTGCGAGTTGTGCTGCTATAAACATGTGTATGCAAGTATCTTTTTTGTATAGTGATTTATTTTCCTCTGGGTAGATACCCAGTAGTGGGACTGCTGGATCAAATGGTAGTTCTACTTTTATTTCTTTAAGGTATTTCCACACTGTTGTCCATATTGGTTGTACTAGTTTACATTCCCACCAACAGTGTAGACATGTTCCCTTTTCACTGCATCCACACAAACATCTATTATTTTTTTGATTTTTTGGTTATGGCCATTCTTGCAGGCGTAAGGTGGTATTGTGTTGAGGTTTTGATTTGCATTTCACTCATCATTAATGATGTTGAGCATTTTTTCATATGTTTTTTGGCCATTTGTGTATCTTGAGAATTGTCTATTCATGTCCTTAGCCCATTTATAATGGGATTGTTTGTTTCTTTCCTGGCAATTTGTTTGAGTTTGTTGTAGATTCTGCATATTATTCCTTTGTCAGATGTACAGATTGTGAAGATTTTCTCCCACTCTGTGGGTTGTCTGTTTACTCTGCTGACTGTTCCTTTAGCCATGCAAAAGCTATTTAGTTTAATTAAGTCCCAGCTATTACTCTTTGTTTTGTTGTTGTTGTTGTTGTTGTTTATTTGTTTGTTTGTTTGAGATGGAGTCTTGCTCTGTAGCCCAGGCTGGAGTGCAGTGGCACGATCTCTGCTCACTGCAAGCTCTGACCCCCGGGTTCATGCCATTCTCCTGCCTCAGTCTCCCAAGTAGCTGTTACTACAGGTGCCCACCACCACGCCTGGCTAATTTTTTTGTATTTTTAGTAGAGATGGGTTTTCACCATGTTAGCCAGGATGGTCTCAATCTCCTGACCTCATGATCCACCCTCCTTGGCCTCCTAAAGTGCTGGGATTACAGGCATGAGCCATCAATTGCCCCCAGCCAACTCTTTGTTTTTATAGCATTTGCTTTGGGATTCTTGGTCATGGAATCCTTGCCTAAGCCATTGTCTAGAAGGGTTTTCCAATGTTATCTTCTAGAATTTTTATAATTTCAGGTCTTAGATTTAAGTCCTTGATCCATCTTCAGCTGACTTTTTGTATAGGTGAGAGATGAGGATCTAGTTTTATTCTCCTACATGTGGCTTATGTGGCTTGCCAATTACCCAGACATCATTTGTTGACTAGGGCATCCTTTCCTCACTTTATGTTTTTATTTGCTTTATTGAAGATCAGTTGCTTTATTGAAGATCAAGAGCAATAAAGTTGTTTGCTTCATTGAAGATCAGTTTCTTTATTGAAGATCAGTAAGTATTTGGGTTTATTTCTGGGTTTTCTATTGATTTCTGGGCCTATTTTTATACCTGTACCATGCTGTTTGGGTGACTATGGCTTTACATTATATTTTGAAGTTGGGTAATGTGATGCCTCCAGATTTGTTCTTTTTGCTTAGTCTTGCTTTGATTATGTAGGCTCTTTTTTAGTTCCGTATGAATTTTAAGATTGTTTTTTTCTAATTCTGTGAAGAATTGTGGTGGTATTTTGATGGAATTTGCATTGAATTTGTAGACTGCTTTTGGCAGTGTGGTGATTTTCACAGTATTGATTCTACCCATCCATGAGCATGGGATGTGTTTCCATTTGTTTGTGTCCTCTATGATTTCTTTTAGCGGTGTGTTGTAGTTTTCCTTGTAGAGGTCTTTCAGCTCATTGGTTAGATATATTCCTAAGGTTTTTTTCTTTTTTCTTTCTTTCTTTTTTTTTTTTTCTTTTCTTTTTTTTTTTTTTTTGCAGCTATTGTTAAAGAGGTTGAGTTCTTGTTTTGATTCTCAACTTGGTTACTGTTGGTGTATGAAAGAGCTACTGATTTGTGTACACTAAATTTGTATCTGGAAACTTTGCTGAATTTTTTTTTATCAGTTCTAAGAGCTTTCTGGAGGAGTCTTTAGGGTTTTCTAGGTAAACGATCATATCATCAGCAAACAGTGACAGTTTAACTCCCTTTTTACCAATTTGGATGCCCTTTATTTGTTTCCCTTGTCTGATTGCTCTGACTAGGACTTCCAGTACCATGTTGAAGAGGAGTGGTGAGAGTGGGCATCCTTGTCTTGTTCCAGTTCTCAGAAGGAATGCTTTCAACCTTTCCCTATTCAATACTATGTTGGCTGTGGGTTTGTCATAGAAGGCTTTTATTACATTGAGGTATGTCCCTTGTATCCCAATTTTG
Organism: Theropithecus gelada; assembly: GCF_003255815.1. NCBI lineage: Eukaryota > Metazoa > Chordata > Mammalia > Primates > Cercopithecidae > Theropithecus > Theropithecus gelada. The sequence continues at coordinate 79,558,137 of NC_037676.1, forward strand.
CTGAGAATTTTAATTATAAAGCAATGCTAGATTTTGTCGAATACTTCTTCTGCATTTATTGAGATGGTTGTGTGATTTTTGTTATTAATTCTGTTTATTTGTTTTATCACATTTATTGACTCATGTATGTCAACCCATCCTTGCATCGTTGGTATGAAACCCACTTGCTCATAGTGAATTATCTTTTTGATATGTTGTTGGATTTGGTTAGTTAATATTTTCTTAAGTATTTTAGCATCTATGTTCATCAGGGATATTGGTCTGTAGTTATTATTATTATTATTATTTTGGTTATGTTCTTTCCTGGTTTGGGTATTAGAGTGATATCTTCATAGAATAATTTAGGGAGGATTCTGTCTTTCTCTATCTTGTGGAATAGTGTCAATAGCATTGGTGCCAATTCTTTTTTGAATGTCTGGTAGAATTCTGCTGAGGATCCTTCTGCTCCTGGACTTTGCTGGTAATTTTTAAATTCCCATTTCAATGTAGCTGCTTGTTATTGGTTGGTCTGCTCAGGGTATCTAACTCTTCCTGTCTTAAGCTAGGAGGGTTGTTATCTTTCCAGGAATTTAATCCATCTCCTCTTGGTTTTTTAGTTTATGCACATAAAGGTGTTCATAGTAGCCTTGAGTAATCTTTTGTATTTCTGTGGTGTCAATTGTAATATCTCTTGTTTCATTTCTAATTGAGCTTATTTAAATTTTCTATCTTCTTTTCTTGGTTAATCTTACTAATGGTCTATCAATTTTATTTATCTTTTCAAACAACTACATTTTGTGTTTCATTTGTCTTTTGCATTGTTTTGTTTGTTTATTTCAATTTCAATTAGTTCTTTGGCTGTGGTTATTTCCTTTCTTCTGCTGGATTTGGGTTTTGTTTGCTCTTATTTCTCTAGTTCCTTCAGATGTGACCTTAGATTGTCTGTTTGTGCTCTTTCAGTCTTTTTAATGTAGGCATTTAGGGCCACCAACTTTCCTCTTAGCACTACCTTTGCTGCACCCCAGAGGTTTTGATAGGTTGTGTCACTGCTGTCGTTTAGTTCAAAAAAGTTTTTAATTTTAATCTTCATTTCATTTTTGACCCAATGATCATTCAGGAGCAGGTTATTTAATTTCCATGTATTTGCATTATTTTGAAGTTTTTTTATTTTTTATTTTTCTGAGTTGGTTTTCTGTTTTATTCCTCTGTGGTCTGAGAGAGTGCTTAATGTAATTTCAATTTTCTTAAATTTATTGAGGCTCATTCTGTGTCCTATCATATGATCTATATTGGAGAAAGTTCCATGCACTGTCAAACAGAAAGCATATTCTGTGGTTGTTGGGTAGAATGTTCTGTAAATATCTGTTGAGTCCATTTGTTCCAGGGTGTAGTTTCAATCCACTGTTTCTTGGTTGACTTTCTGTCTTGATGACCTGTGTAGTACTGTCAGTGGAATATTGGAGTCCCTCACTATTATTGTGGTGGTGTCTATCTCATTTCTTAGGACTATTAGTAATTGTTTTATAAATTTGGGAGCTCCAGTGTTATAAATTTGGGAGCTCCAGTGTTAGGTGCATATATATTTAGAATTGTGATATTTTCCTGTTGGACAAAGTCTTTTATCATTATATGATGTCCCGCTTTTTCTTTTTAACTACTGTTACTTTAAAGTTTGTTTTGTCTGATATAAGAAAAACTACTGCTGCTATTTGTTGCCTGTATACCTGTATACTTTGACCTTTTTTCTTTTTCATTCTTTTTTTTTTTTTTTTTTGATTTTTGTTTTATAGGTCCTGTGAGATTTATGCTTTAAAGAAGTTCTGTTTAGATGTGTTTGTAGGATTTGTTTCGAGATTTAGAGCTCCATTTAGCAGTTCTTGTATTGCTGGCTTGATAGTGAAGAATTCTCTCAGCATTTGTTTATCTGAAAAAGACTATCTTTCCTTCATTTATAAAGCTTCATTTTGCTGGATACAAAATTTTTGGCTGATAATTGTTTTGTCTGAGGAGGCTGAAGATAGGGCTCCAATCCCTTTTAACTTGTAGGGTTTCTTCTGAGAAATCTGTTGTTAATCTGACAGTTTTTTTTGTTTTTGTTTTTGTTTTTGTTTTTGTTTTTTAATAGGTTACCTGGTGCTTTTGCCTCACAGCTTTTAGGATTCTTTCCTTCATCTTAACTTTATATAACCTGATGACAATGTGTCCAAGTGATGATCTTTTTGCAATGAATTTCCCAGGTGTTTTTTGAGCTCCCTGTATTTGGATGTCTAGGTCTCTAGCAAGGTTAGGGAAGTTTTCCTTGATAATTTGCCAAATATGTTTTTCAAACTTTTAGATTTCTCTTCTTCCTCAGAAACACTGATTATTCTTAGGTTTGGTCATTTAACATAATCCTAGTCTTCTTGGAGGCTTTGTTCATATTTTCTTATTCTTCTTTCTTTGCCTTTGTTTAATTGACTTAATTTAAAAACCTCATCTTTGAGGTCTGAATTTCATTCTTCTGCTTGTTCAGTTCTATTGCTGAGACTTTCCAGAGTAGTTTACATTTTTTAAGTGCATCCATTATTTCCTGAAGTTTTGATTGTTTTTTGTATTTATGCTATCTCCTTCACTGAAGATTTCTCCCTTCACTTCTTGTATCATTATTTTTTAAATTTCCTTAAATTGGGCTCCATCTTTCTCTGTTGCCTCCTTGATTAGCTTAATAATTAACCTTCTAAATTATTTCTCTGGTTAATCAGGGATTTCTTTTAGGTTTTTACCCATTGCTGGTGAGCTAGTGTGATGTTTTGGAGGTGTTAAAAAACTTTGTTTTGTCACATTACCAGAGTTAGGTTTCTAATTCCTTCTCATTTGGATAGGCTCTGTCAGAGGGAAGGTTAAGGGTTCAAGGCTGTTGTTCAGATTCTTTTGTCCCATGAGGTGTTCCCTTGATGTAGTACTGAAGATAGGGCCCCGATCCCTTTTCCTAGGGATGTGGCTTCCTGAGAGCCAAGCTGTAGTGATTGTTATCTCTCTTCTGGATGTAACCACCCAGCAAATCTATCAGGTCCCAGGCTGGCACTGGGGGTTGTCTGCACAGAGTCCTGTGATGTGAACCATCTGCGGTCTCTCAGTCATGGATACCAGCACAGTATTCAATGTGTCTCCCGGGTCCTGCAGGAGCAATCCACTTCCTTCAGAGGATCTGTGGGTTCCCTCAGTTTTCCTAATGTATTCCTGCAGTCGTTCTGGAGCAAAAGTTCTAAAATCTGTTTTAAAAGCATGTTCTTCTGATGTGTTTTTGTTGTCCATGGGGATATAAATTTTGTTCTTGTTCTCTTTTATCTTATAATAACTTTGAGATTTAACCATTATGCATTTATTTGGCTCATCTTTAATAAAAGTAAGTGTTCCTAAACTTTTAAAACTTGATGGAGTTCAGTATGAACTTCACAGTTATCTTTCTTCTCTTCTTGTTTTTATATTGCTTAAATATATATTGACTTGATTTCTTAAATCTTATCTCTCTCTGAACTCTCCTCCTTTAATTTTTGTTTCTTAATTTTCCCTATTGGTCTATCTCGCTCAATTTTTTAACAGTTGTATGACAGTATAAGTTACATACAATAAACAACATAGAGTTAAATTGTATAAACGTGTAAGTTTTGACATGTATGTGTGTGTGTGTGTGTGTGTGTGTATATATATATATATATATATATATATATACCTGTGAAACCATCATTGAATCAAGAGTTTCCTTATGATCTTTCATAATTCCTACCTGATGTTTCTTCCCATGCTTTCGACCATGCCTCTACAACCACTAATCTGCTTCATGTCAATAGAGATTAATGTGAATTTTTTTGAATTTTATATAAATAAAATCATATAGTATGTACTTTTCTGTATGGCTTATTTTTTCCGCATAACCTTTTGAGATTTATTTACATTATATCATGCATCACTGGTTCATTCTGTATTATTGTGGATTAGTGTGAAATTAAAATACCAGATTCTTTATCCATTCATCTGTTAATAGCCCCTTAGGTGTAGTTTTGGGCTGTTATAATAGAGATCTTCTGAACATTTGAGCACAAATCTTTGCATAGTTGATAGTTTCATTTATCTAGGGTAAATAACTAGGCACAGAATAACTGAGTTCTATGGCAGGTGTATATTTAACTTAAATAAAAAACCTGCCAAACTGTTTCACAGTGGTTGTACCACTTTTACAATAACATCAGTAGTATGAGTGTTCTGTTTCTTTCACATGTGCAACAGTATTTGGTGTTAGGTAACTTTACAATTTTAGGTATTCTAATGTATGTAGTAGTAATTGTGTTTTTATTTTGCAATTCCCTACTGACTAGTGGTAAGAATATTTGTATATACTTACTAATCATCGGTATCTATTTTATGGTAAAATGCATATTGAATTATTTTGCCTAATTTTATTGGGTTTGTATATTTATTACTAAACTGTCAAGAGTTTACATGTTCTGAATACAAATCCTTTATATAATACATGCTGTGCAAATATTTTTTCCTGCTGTGTGTCATGTCTTTTTATCTTGATACTAATGTCTTTTGAGAGCAGAACATCTTAATTTTGATAAACTCCAGTATATTACTTTTTTCTTTTGTGCCTTACACTTCTGGAAAACCAAATTCGTAAAATTTTTTTTCTACGTGTTTCATAAGTTTCATCTTTAGGTTTATTTTTATTTTAAATAATTTTTGTATATGGTGTGAGAGGTTTCTTTTACTTAATAGACAACCACTTGTTCCAGCATCATTTTAAAGATAATTTTAATGTTAAAGAAATTTTAATTTTCTCCATTGACTTGCCCTTGCAATTTTCTCAAAACCAATTGATCGTACACACACACACACGCGCACGCACGCACACACACACACACACAATGTTCATGTCCATTGATCCATTGTCTATGTCTTTAGTCCAATATTATAATGTTTCTATTACTACAGTTTTGGAATTCTTTATGTTTGTCTTTAGTCCAATATTACAATGTTTTCATTACTGCAGTTTTATAATTCTTTGCATTTTATTTTGACATATAATAATTGTTCATATTTAAAGGATAATGTTTTAATACATGTACACATTGTGTTATGATTAAATCAGGGTAATTAGCTGATGTATCACCTAAAACATTTACGGATTTTTATGATGAAAGCATAAAAACCCTCTTTCTTTTTAATATAGTTATTTTAAAATGTAATTATATTGTTAACTATAGCTATTCTACTGTAAAATATAACACTGAACTGATTCCTCTAACCTATCTGTAATTGTGTTCCTGTTGACCAATTTACCCTCCTGCCCTCTTCTCCTCTAACGTTCTGAACTCCTGGTAACTATCATTCTACTCTCTCCTTCCATGAGATGAGCTTTTAAAAATTATACAAATGAGTGAGATCATGCAATATTTCTCTTTCTGTGTCTGACATTTCATTTAACATAATTTTCTCCAGTTCCATACATGTCGTGGCAAATGACAGAATTTCATTCTGTTTTCTGACTGAGTAGTATTCCATTCTCTCTTTGTCTGTACGTGGGTGTGTGTGTGTGCGTGTGTGTGTGTAATTTTCTGTATTAATCACTTTAGTACTAGTGATGCATTAAACATGAGAACGCAGATATCTCTTGAACATACTGATTTATTTCCTTTGGGTATTTCCTTTGGATATATATCTGGCAATAGGATTTCTGGATCCTATAGTGGTTCCATTTTTAATTATTTTAGAAACATCCACACCCCTTTCTATAATGCCTGTACTAATGTACATTTTCATCAAGAGTGCATATCTTTCTGTATATCCTTACAGACATTTGTTATTTTTTGTCTTTTTGATAATAGTAATTTTAACAGAGTAGGTGATATCTCACTTTGGGTTTGATTTGCATTTCCCTGATTATTGATGGTGTTGAACATATTTTCCTACATCTGTTGGCCATTTGTATATCAACTTTTTAGAAATGTCTATTCAGATATTTTCCTAAGTTTTTAAAAATTAGGTTGTTTATTTACTATTGAGTTGCTTGAGTTCCTTATACATTCTGTATGTTGATCGTTTTCAGATGCATAGTTAGGAAATACATTCCCTCACACTGTATATTATCTGTTTATTGAACATTTCCTTTGCTGTGTGCAGAAACTTTTTAGTTTGATGTAATCCTATTTGTCTATTTTTGCTTCTGTTTTTTGTGATTCTGAGGTTTTATTAAAAAATATTCTTGCCCAGTCTAATTTCATGAAACACTTCCCCTATGTAGTCTCCTAGTAGTTTCATAGTTCTGGGTCTTATATTTAAGTCTTAAATCATTGACCTTTGTGTAAAATGAGAAAAAGGAATCTAGCTTTATTCTCCTACATGTGAATATCCAGTTTGCTCAGCCTTGATTGTATGAGAGATTGTCCTTTCCCCCATGTATGTTTATGACATCTTTGTGAAAATTCAGTAGGCTGTAAATGCATAGATTTCTAGCTTCTCTATTGTCTTCTATTGGTCTGCATGTCTGTTTTTATGCCAGTGACATGCAGTTTTGGTTGCTATAGCTTTTTCACATATTTTGACATCAAGTAGTGTGATTCCTCCACCTTTATTCTTTATTCTCAAAACTGCTTTGGCAATCTGGGGCCTTTGTATTTCCATATGAATTTTAAGATTTTTTTTTTTTCCTATTATTTTCAAATGTTAAACTAAACTTGCACTACTGGAGTAAATCCAACTTAGTATTAATGTGCAGTCACTTTATACAAATAAGTTGCCAACATTTTGTTAGAAGTTTTTGTGTCAAATTTCATGGGGAACAGTGGTCTGTGGTTTTCCGCATTTGTAATATCATCAGTTTGGTATCAGGTTAATGCTGGCCTCAGAAATATAAATTATGAAGTATTTCTCCTTCAGTTTTTCTGGAAGAGTTTTGTAGAATTGATATAGTTTCATTTTTAATTAAGTACATTTTATTAAGGAAGCCACTTATAAGTTCTTTTGTTGGTTTGTTTGACAAAAGTTTCAACAATTTCATTTAATAGATACATATAAGGCTGTACAGGTTATCTATATTTTCTTGAAGGAACTTTGGTAGTGCATGTCTTTCAACAAATTTTCTTATTTCTTCTAAATTTTTGAATTTATTGGCACAACATTTTCTATACTAATTTCTTATTTTCCTTTAAGTATCTGTAGACTCTCCACAGGTATCACTTTTAAGATTCATGGTCAGGTAATTTATCTTCTCTCTATTTTTCTTATCAGTCTGGCTAGAAGTTTGTTAATTTTATTGATCTTAAATAATTGTATTTCACTTTTATTGATTTTTCTCTCTTGTTTTTACTTTACTTATTTATTTATTTATTTTTATTATTATTATTATACTTTAAGTTCTAGGGTACATGTGCATAACGTGCAGGTTTGTTACGTATGTATACTTGTGCCATGTTGGTGTGCTGCACCCATCAACTCGTCAGCACCCATCAACTCGTCATTTACATCAGGTATAACTCCCAGTGCAATCCCTCCCCCCTCCCCCCTCCCCATGATAGGCCCCGGTGTGTGATGTTCCCCTTCCCGAGTCCAAGTGATCTCATTGTTCAGTTCCCACCTATGAGTGAGAACATGCGGTGTTTGGTTTTCTGTTCTTATGATAGTTTGCTAAGAATGATGGTTTCCAGCTGCATCCATGTCCCTACAAAGGACACAAACTCATCCTTTTTTATGGCTGCATAATATTCCATGGTGTATATGTGCCACATTTTCTTAATCCAATCTGTCACTGATGGACATTTGGGTTGATCCCAAGTCTTTGCTATTGTGAATAGTGCTGCAATAAACATACGTGTGCATGTGTCTTTATAGCAGCATGATTTATAATCCTTTGGGTATATCCCCAGTAATGGGATGGCTGGGTCATATGGTACATCTAGTCTAGATCCTTGAGGGATCGCCATACTGTTTTCCATAATGGTTGAACTAGTTTACAGTCCCACCAACAGTGTAAAAGTGTTCCTATTTCTCCACATCCTCTCCAGCACCTGTTGTTTCCTGACTTTTTAATGATCGCCATTCTAACTGGTGTGAGATGGTATCTCATTGTGGTTTTGATTTGCATTTCTCTGATGGCCAGTGATGATGAGCATTTTTTCATATGTCTGTTGGCTGTATGAATGTCTTCTTTAGAGAAATGTCTGTTCATATCCTTTGCCCACTTTTTGATGGGGTTGTTTGTTTTTTTCTTGTGAATTTGTTTGAGTTCTTTGTAGGTTCTGGATATTAGCCCTTTGTCAGATGAGTAGATTGCAAAAATTTTCTCCCATTCTGTAGGTTGCCTGTTCACTCTGATGGTAGTTTCTTTTGCTGTTCAGAAGCTCTTTAGTTTAATTAGATCCCATTTGTCAATTTTAGCTTTTGCTGCCGTTGCTTTTGGTGTTTTAGACATGAAGTCTTTGCCCATGCCTATGTCCTGAATGGTACTACCTAGGTTTTCCTCCAGGGTTTTTATGGTATTAGGTCTAACATTTAAGTCTGTAATCCATCTTGAATTAATTTTCGTATAAGGAGTAAGGAAAGGATCCAGTTTCAGCTTTCTACTTATGGCTAGCCAATTTTCCCAGCACCATTTATTAAATAGGGAATCCTTTCCCTATTTCTTGTTTCTCTCTACTTTCTAGTTTGTTGATGTCTGTTCTGCTTTTATTATCTTCTTTCTTCCAATTATTTACACTTGCATTTACTCTTCTTTTTCTAGTTCTTAAGATAGAAAATGAGGTAACTGATCTGAGAACATTTTTTTCTAACATAGCTATTTAGTGCTCTAAATTTGGCTATAATAGTATTCCCCAAATTTTGACACATGTTTGCACTTTTCCTGAGTACAAAATGCTTTTAAATTTTTATGCTTCTTTCTTGAATGAATGGAATGAAGAGATAATGAAATAAAAAATATTTATATATTTAGAAAAATATTTATGTAAGTATACACCTACGGCATATATGTGTACGTACATACACCTACCTATATATTTAACAGGGTATATATACACCTACATAAATGTAGATATCTGTATACCTATATATACACATCATAAATGTATATATCTCCATATAGGTAGGTGTGTATATATGCAGATGTGTGTATGTATATAGGTAGATATATATATACATAGGTAGATATATATGTAGATATGTACACATACCTACATTACCTAACTACATACGTACCTATATATTTATGCCTACCATATATATATATACACACACCCCTACATAAATGGATATATATATATGCCTTCATAAATACACACACAGACACTCCTACATAAATGGATATACTGGGTATACAGGTAGGTATACAGAATTATGGTACATATTTATGGTATATATATGTATGTATATATACACATTTGTGTGTGTGTGTGTATATATATATATAAACTGTTATTTCAGTTTTGAATCCAAATGAAGCAATTCACCAATTATTTTATTTTGACTCAAAACTAAAATAGCAGTTCATATAAAAATTGTTAGCAGCTGCAAAGAAACCACTTGACAAATAATGCTTCTCTCATCAAATTTAATAAGTTTTAAATTAACCTAGAATTCTATGTATTCATCATGCTGGCATAATATTTTCAATTACATATACACTGTGGGATGGTTAAATCTAGGTATATTAACAAATGGATTACCTCTGATAATTAGCATTTTTGTAGTGAGAATACAATATTCATTCTCTTAACATTTCTCAAGAACTCAATATATCATCATTAACTATAGTCACCATACTCTACAATCTGTCTCTTGAACTTATTCCTCCTATGCAAGTATAATCGTGTGTCCTTTGACCAATGCTCCTGAATAGCACTAGATATTTATAGGAGTTTCTACTTTAATTCTAGAAATGCTGGACTTCTCTCTTAGCTCTCTGTTCCAGAGTGGTTAAATAATAACAGCAAAATTTCAGTTGAAAACTCTTTGCCAAAAATCCGTGTATTCTTGGTAGGCAGAGATGTGTTCATCTTTGATTTCCACTATACCTGTTTCAGTACTTTAACTGTATTTTTGAAATTAGTTAGGATTGTGAAGTTGTTAAACAATTATTTTTGGAAATAATAAAAATGTCTTAAAAGGCATTTAATATGTGCAGATTATTGGGTTAAATTATTTGACAATATTATTTTATTTACTCCACAGAGTGACATTATTGTGTCAGTTTAATCCTTATTTTCAGGTGAGAAATATGAAGTTTAATTAACTCATCCTATTTCACAAGAACTTGTAAATTTTAAGGTTGGTACCATAGCTAAGCAGGATAGATTCAGAGCTTGCACACCAATGCTGTGTTTTACTCTCTCCCCAAAACACAACATACTGTTTATTTCATTCATTTGAAATCAAATCATAAATTACATATCTAATTTTTGTTATATGCTAGGAGTTAAATTAGAAAATATATCAGCGGGAGAGAATGCATATTTGAGTTAGAAGTTGCTTTTAGGCCCAAAGTGGATTTCCACCTCAGCATGCACTTTCTGTTCTCTTCCCAGTAACAGTAAACAAGTTGTTCCTTGCCTCCTGCTGTTATTAACTCATCCTTCAGCATGGCTGAATGTCTACTTGGTTTAAAGTGTATGTCTTCCTCTCTTTTGTTTTCTTGTGTGCCGTGCCTCTTCTCTGTGCTCCAGTTCCCCCACTCCGATAGCCCCAGCAAAAAGCCCTCATCTCCTTCTAGTTACCATGACCATGAACTTATTTATGGCCAGATATAGTGCTGTGCCTGCCAGACGACTCCTTCAGAAAATTAGCTTGATTCACTCCCAAAGAAGAAAATCTAGCCAAAAATTCAGTCACTTCCACTCTTTCCCAATTTGCAGATAGCACTGAGATTTTACAGCTCATTCAGGACAGACTAGAGACTGCTCCTCAAAAGAGGCAAATGACCTACTGTTTAAAAGGGCACGCACGCAGACAGTGGCAACCCAGAGTCTGAACCTATGGCTCTTTGTTAAACTTGAACAGATTAACAGTAATTCATAAAATATATGATTCTATATTATTTTGTACTGTACATACTAGAAACTAATAGTTTACTTATCTGTCCAAATGTACATTATACATAAGGACCGTCTAAAAAAGAGACCCAAGTAAACATCAAAAGATATACTATATTTTCACAGTAGTAGTAAATATGTTTACTACTATTGCATTTTAGTTTATTTGTTTTTTCTTAAAGAAATAAATTAAGTGTGCCTGTCCAGAAAATGAGTGTCTATGAATTTGTCTGGATATTTACCTTTGTAACATCATAGACTGCAGACTTATTATCCAACTTATACTCTTAGTACATAATAAAACCATTTTCTATTGACAGTCTTTGGTTGTAGCAAAACACAAGTAAGTTTAGAATAACAATCATTCTCTTATCTTTTCTCAAATGATAAATACTTTTGCTTTTAAAATGACTTATTTACTGTAGCACCATATAACATTAATTGTGTTAATGATCTTTCTATTTTAACTAATTGTAATAATGACATTTTGAGTACAAATGATATATTTTTATTACAATTATTTTAAAATTGTATATGAAGCTATGTTTATTTGAGCAAAATATTGATTTTTTTTGTATGTATATTTCATTGACACAGGTAAAGTAGGTTTAAAATGGACATAAATTACTCAGAACATTTTAATTCAGTTTTTCATTCAAAGATTTGGAGACTTCCTTTTAGCCTTTAACATGGAAATGTAAAGATTCTTAGGATAACTGGGTCAGTTACACATGATGTTATGAGGAATTTGACTTGTTTATACTTGTTTAACTTACCTCACTCTTCCTATATAGGGCCTCGTCTCAGAGCTTTGTCACTTTCACAAAAAACTTCCTTCATTGACTCTGACAATTATATTTAGGCTTAATTTTGCAACTACATAAACTCATCCTGTAGTGGTAGGCCCTAAATTGTGGTTCTTAAATTTGGTTCATGTGATTTTATTTGCTTTGTTTTTAGTAGTTGGTATGAAATTGACAATAGAGAATAAGTTAGTACGCACTTGCATTCTCTTTTCCATATGCTAGCTTTCTGTTGATGTTTAAAGACTTTAGCCTGATAAATTGAAAGTAAAAAACTATTTCTGTAGTAAACGTGTTAGAAAGTTACAGCTTATATTTCCTTATAAGTGAAAATAGAAAGTTTCCATGCTGAAAAATTGCCATGAATCAGATATTGCAAATTTGTAGTTTCTCCCTATTAAGCGAGCCAGAAATTAAATATACATGAACATTATAGTCTCACTATCTATTTCAAAGAGAGAAGAATAAAGAATAATTATCCTGAAAGGTATGTTAGAAAATGCATGATGTATCTCATATAATCTGGCTTAAATTTCAAGATAGCCAGGAATATGAATATTTTAAAATTAAATTTGTAATGCTTTCCATGTAATGTTTAAAAATCTACTATGCCAAGGACTTACATAATATACTAAACCACATTGTTTCTGTGTTGATGTAATGTTACATACTAATGTTTTTTTTTTTTTTTGCAAAGTTCTAGTTGTTTCTCTAATGACATTTTAAGCAATTAATGTAATATTTTCCTAAACGACTACTCGTCTCCATTTTCTCATTTTAGTATTTCAGTAGATCGCAGGAAGAAAATTTGAGTATTATTACAAGGAAACTCTGTTTATGTGACTTTTTAACTGATAATATTATGTATAGCACCAAAAACAAATACCGGAAAAAAGTTGTACACTTGACGCTATTTTCATTGTTACATAATATTAATAGCGTCCAGCCTGGGCTATAGGGCAAGACTCAATATAAAAAAAATAGTCAAAATATTTTAGGCACTGTTTTTGGGTCTTTAAATCACAGACTATGAGAAGATTATATTGTCTTAGTCTCCAGACTATTAACAGTGCCTAACAAACACTCAGCATACGTTAGAGGAAGGTTGCCAAAATCAATTTGTTTGCCAAGCCCTATCAGTATAGATATTGCAATCAGGTCTTCAACATATATATATTTTAAACTTAAAACCTATAGAGCACTATGAAACTATTAAATTATATACAGTATGAAACATAAACAAAAAGACATGGAAAAATGAAGATAAAATCAACATAAATGAACTAGGTTTTGCTGACTTTGCTTAGTAGATGACTATGCTAGATTAATAAGACCAGTCAGGTCTTCCTGTACACATGTCGTCTAAATCCCCACTTAGCCCAGTGACAGATCTTCCAGAAAACTGTAAATAAATAAATACAATTCCCTTTGCACTTCAAAAACCAGTCATTCTATTTCATTCAATTTCTGCGTGTCTAGAAATTCTATGAGGACTCAGTTTCCTCTCACTCACAATATTTTACCTTCATTACCTCAACATACTTCTCTAAATCTTGGTACCCATTCCACACAAAAGGGATCTAATAATTAACCAACTATATAATGTTATATTCCAAGCAAGGCACTGTCAATAATTAATAAGTACACTAGAATAACAGGCATAACAATATTTTTTTACTGGGAAAATAATGTCTTATTTTTATCCCAGCAATAATGGTTATTATGAGGTATAAATAAAATAACCACCCTCTCAACTGCATATCACCTGATAGCCTTTGTTTATACAAAAGTTACCTATACATAATTGCTTAAAGTTCCTACTAATTAGTATAGCACTGTCTTTATCTCACTAAAGTTCCTACTAATTAGTATAGCACTGTCTTTATCTCACTCAAATGTTTCTCAATAGAAACATTTGGTTTTGTCATTTTATAAATATTTTCATCTTTTTGAACTTTTTAGAAAAATAATTTATTTTTAATTGACATGATTGTATATATTTATTATGTACAACAAAGTTCTGACACACAATTGCATCACATACTTATCATTTTGTGGTAAGAACAGTCAAAATCCACGGTCTTAGTAATCTTGAAGAATACATGACATTGGAATTGACTATATTCGCCCTTTTATACAATAGATCCCTTGAACTTAAAATCTTTCACATAATAACAAAAAACATTTTGAAAATAGTTGAATTAAATAGGTCTTTTAATTCCTTGGGTTTTTGAAAAGTGCTAAACAAGAATTTGTGCAGAGGAGAATTGTGGAACATTAAAACAAAAAATCTCAAAAACACACCACAATAAAATTGCTAGTAGGGACCAGTTTAGTGAATAATTGCAAGGGAAACAATTCAGTGCTTGAGAAAATGAAGATTATTATTTTTTTTTTTTACTAAGTCAATTAAATGACACTATAGAAACAAAAGAACTACTTTGTTTTTTCACTTTTATTTATGCTTCAGTTGTAACAGCGTTACATATAATTTTATTAGGCCACGTTAATGGTATCTGACACTGTTTAGTGCATAATCCTTGTACTTTGTAATGTTAACTGCATAACTTCTTGGGGTGAGACGTATATCAGGTCAGAAGACAAGACTTGGTTGTATTGAACCCACTAAACTGAAATTAATGGGTTTTGAGTTATCAAGTATTAGAATATATTTAATTTAATTAATTTAAGTTTAAATTGAGTTCATTTCTCAGCAAAATTTTTAAGAGTATAGTTAATTAGCTAAGGTCCAAATTTGCCAGTTGATTCTAATTTGATGAGGGATTTCTTCCAGGCTCTTAATTGCTATATTTGCCTTTTGAAAAATTCAAAGTCTGAAGAAAGCCACTAACCAATTCAATAAATGGTTTACAGAGAAAATATGTATTAACGAGAAATATTATTGGAACTCTGTGTGTTATTTTTTAAAAAATAAAAATTGTGTGTGATAACAGAACTGTAGGTATGTTTTTCAGATATCACTGGAAGTTCAGTAGGAAAAAGTCTCTGCTTATTGAAAAAGAAGACATTGTATTGAATAAAAGTGTTACAAAATAGGAACATAATTCTTTATCAGAGTGGGAAATTTAAAGGATACCTTATCATTTCAATTCATAAAATGCAACTACTATCAAAAATATCTTGCCTATGTAAAAGTTCTTCCTGAAAGATACATGGCAGAGAGCCATTTTAAACAGTCTCTGCTGACATTTAGGGAAAATAGTGCTCTACTAAACAAAGTAGTACATCTAGCTGTTTCAGTGTATTGTCTAAATTATCATAGTAAGACTAGAAAACTTTACAATTCTTTCCATGAAAATAAATATGTACCTTTACATTTACATTTATCCAGAAATCCTGTTCATATTTCTATGGGGAAATTTTGGATGAAGAACAATTTCCTTATTTGGATTATGTGAATTTGAAGTGAACTATGATGAATTTATTAATTACAAGCAATTTCTCAAGAAAATAAATCTTAAAATGAAGTATTGCCTTATTCTGATATATTCATTATTATTAAAATTTTAGGTTTGGAGCTGTGGCTCACGCCTGTAATCCCAGCTCTTTGGGAGGCTGTGGCGGGTGGATCACCTGAGTCAGGAGTTCAAGACCATCCTTGCCCACATGGCGAAACTCCATCTCTATTAAAAAAAAAATACAAAAATTAGTCAGGCATGGTGGTGTGTGCCTGTAGTCCCAGCTACTTAGGAGGCTGAGGTAGAGAACTGCTTGAACCTGGGAGGCAGAGGTTTCAGTGAGCTGAGATCCTGCCACTGCACTTGAGCCTGGGCGACAGAGAGATTCCATCTCAAAAAAAAAAAAAAAAAAAAAAAAATGAGAGTAACGGACCTGATGCGAAAGGCATCTGAGTTATTAAAGATTGGAGAATTTGAAATTATTGTTCAAATGCAATGAGCTTGTGTAAATTATTAGGTTCAAAGTTAAATAATTTTGTATTTAAGTATCATTATTTTATTTGTAAATACTTTCAAAACCCTTCTAATATAAATCTATATATTATAGTGGTTGCTATTCTGAAATTTTAGTGAATTTTCCCCTGGTATATAATTTGCAATAATAATCTAAAAATACATTAATTGGCTCCTTAGCTATTTAAATTAAGATATGAAAGATAGTATATAATAATGATTAAGATTTTTAATTCTTAATTTGGACAATCTTTTTCTTTTCCAGAAAATCTTAAAATTTAATTCCAACAATTTAGTACCTGTGTAAACTGAGGCAAGTTTCTTAACCTTTCTGAATTTAAGTTTCTTTATCAGTAAAATGGGGCTAATGATAATGCCCAACCCAAATTGTTGCTTTGAGAATTTAAAGAAAAAAAAATGTACACTTAGCCTAGTGTCTGACATAAAGAATTCTCATTATCTTTATGATGTTCAATTTCTTTCTTTCTTTTTTTTTTTTTTTTTTCTTCCTTGAGATGGAGTCTCACACTGTCACCCAGACTGGAGAGCACTGGCGCAATCTCGGCTCACTGCAACCTCCGTCTCCTGGGTTCAAATGATTCTCCTGCCTCAGCCATGATGCTCAATTTCTAATACTGTAAGTGGTGTTCTAGGTTCTTCTTTCATTCCTTCCTTGCTTTCTGGTAGGATTTCACCTTTGCTATCATCAGATGACTCCACATGTTTTTTATTCTGATACATCTCTAAGCAGTCAGCTGTCCTGTGATTGTTTAAAGTTGCGTTGAAAACAACTAGTCTTTTTGGTTCATGGGGTGAAGAGCTATGAAGAGACACATTTAGACATAATGCCAAGGACCATGCCTTTCTTAGAGATCCTGAACTTTGAGCTGGATACAGTGACTGGACGGGAATTGAGGTTCTGTGTCTCAGGAAGAGGCTGGTTGCGTTCTTTACACGGGAGAAATTTGAGACATTTCTGATACTTGGTGGCCAAAAAAGAGGAATGTGGCAGAGAATGATGACTTGTTTACTATGCCTATTGCCTTTTCTGTCTCATAGCCTCTCTTACAGATGGGAGTGGCCATGGACAGAATTTTGGCCCTTTCAATCTGGGTTAAGTTATTCTTAGGCTGGACACTTCCAAGTCTGACCCATAAATAATCTCTCTCTCTTCCCACACACTGACTGAACCTGAGAGTTCAGTGGGTATTAGAATCACTATTTGGAATGAAGTAGGTCAGCAAGTCACCACACACAAAAAGTCTTCCAGAACAACTGTCTAATCTGTAGCATATATGTTGGGTGACTTTATTGTGTTAATCACTGACATCTTGGGGTTGTTTGTTATAGCATTGTAACTAATACACATTCCAAATAGGGCAACATTTACTCTGTGGTCTATAAAATGAGAAGAATTATTCAAAAGATATATAAATAACATGTGTAGAAGCAGAATATATAGTTTAAGACAGAGGGAGTAGCAAGTATAGTAGGCAAGGGGAGAGAGATAGAAAAAGATAGAGAATGGGGGGGGGAGAGAGAGAGAGAGATGACCTATTTCAGCAACTGCAATAAGCAGTCTCTCTATACCCATATTAAACTCCTTCCTACTTTCCTCTCGTTTACTGGAATCCAACCACAGCTAGCACTCTCAGTTCCCCAAAGAAACCAATCTGTTTTCTGTTGCAGGACCTTCTCAAATGTTGTCTCTCCTGCCAGAAATCTCTTCTCCTGAATGTTTGACTAACTCCTATTTACCTTATGTATCTTTAGAAAAATATTTTCTGAAAATACAATAAAATTAGACCCTTGTTCTTAAATTCTTTCATAGTATCTTGTTATTTTCTTAAGTCATCACAATTTGTATTCATTAAATACTATGAATATTAGATTTTAATATATCTGTCTACTCTATCATGCATTAAACTGAATGAAGGTTTATTTATCATTGAAAAATACTTGGAACATAACACGTACAGAAATATTTAGTGAATGGATTTATATAACATGAAAATAGAAAGTAAATAAGGGAGAGTTTTTATAACTTGTTTGTTAGCACTTTATCTTGTGGACAATTGAGTGTTCTGAGTGGTTTTAAGCGATGGGTTGATATCATCCAATTTGCCTTTCAGAAAGATTACTTCATTTGGAAAAGGATTGAGCAAGGTAGAGTAGCGTGGTGTTAGGCAAGTGTAGGGACAATTGTCTCTGTAATTTATGAGATAGATAAAGATAGTATTAATCAAAGAAGTATGAGTGAGACTCAAAAGCAAAGCATGGGACTGAAAGATGCTATGAATGCCAGCCAAATGGAGAAGACAATACAAGCTACTGATGAAACAAGTGTTTGGGAGAAACACCCAACATTATTCTTGGTTACTTATAAGCTATGTAAATTTCATCAAATAGCTTAAATTTTCTGTAGTCTCAGTTTTGTTATCCAAATAAATATGTGTTTTCTTTGTCAGTTTTCAAATGCCAGCAGTCAATGAATGAATAAAATTATCAGCAATACTATAGCTTCTTTGATTGAATCAATGAGTAGGGGAGTTCAAAGCTTCAAACCCCTAAAGATCTGTTCTTGTCACTTTTCCTGAGAGCTCACATTGATATCTGAGGAACTTTTGGAATTTGAGGGCCAAAATGTAAAAATAATTGTACTCCTGGAGATCTACATTTGGATGACATGGATATATCTCAAATTGAACTGTTAATCATATTTCAAATCAGTTTTTCTCTAAGACTGTGCTTTTTCAGTTATCCTATTAATTTTTTATGCTTCATTGATCCACTATTTACTAATTGCTCCTAAATCTACTATCTCCTTCTCATATATTTTGTGTATGGTGTAGCCATCACCATTAAGATGGCCCACTAGGCTGCCATACTTAGTAAGCCCCAAATTAAACTCCACATATAATCTCCATCTGCAAACCTTTTCCCCATCTTATATTCCCTCACCTGAATGATTTCCATTAACAACTCTCCAGCTCCCTCTTTGAAAAACTCAAGAAAGTCCTAGACTCCTTTATCTCTTTTTATATCTCTTTTATTTATATTTAAGAGGTAAGACCAAACCTTATTCTCATAAAAATATCTAGATAGTAGTTATAATGATTCAAATAATCAATTAAGTAATCTTTAATGCTGCAAAAATATATTAAACCAATCAAGTAAAATAATTTATAAGAAGGTAGGAAGACAAGAAGTTTCTTGTAAATCCATTTTAAAGACTATCAAAAGAACAAGAAAAATCAATCAATCAATAAGACCAAAGATAAATGAAAGCCTGAGAGAACGTTAAGCTACAAAAGTCTGGAGAAGAGAGAGCAGTCAATTCTGTAAAATATTGCAGACAATGAGGCAGACAAGGACTGAAAGGGAAACACTAATTTAGTAACAAAGAGGAGGTAGAATTTACTAGTGAGAGAAGTTGCTAGAGTCCTGGGCATAGAACTCAGGTTTCATTGGGTTGAAAGGCAAGCAGGAGGTGAGAAATGATAGGCATTGATACCTCTCAGGAGTCTTGGCCACAGAAGTGAGGGTAACAAGTCACCGTATTTCCGAGCCTCACTTTTCTCATCTGTTCAATTGTTGTGATAAATACCTTGTGTTCTGCACAGAGATTTTTGTAGGTTGGGAGGAAAGTGTGGGTGGCACTAGACACTTTTCAAATCACTCTTAAATCCTTGAAAATAAGTAAAATTTCTATGTGAAGTAACCAACACCTCATAATTGTCAGTTACTTATGTTATAATATCTATTTTATATTTTAAAAACAGTGGTCTCCTTGAAGCCAGGGTATCTCTTATTCATTTTTGCATCTCCAGTCCCTAACATAGTACAAAGTACATAGTAATGACATAATAAATATTGCTTTGTGTCCCCCAAACTGAATTTTGGCATGTAACTTAAATTCTATGCAAGTAAGGGTAAGTGGTTTTAATTCCAAAAAAGATACAGAAGAAATAGAAAAATAAAAAAAAAATAGAAGATATAAAAGTGGATGCCATTCAAGAAACAATCCAGCATGTCTTTTCCTTTTTTCTCCTTTCCACAGATAGAGGCTTAGTAGTTCACTAAACCCAAAACTAGTATATGATCTGTCTAGTTTTTAGTTAATTAACATTTACTTTGTGTAAAGGTATCTACAGGAAGACACTGTTAGACAGTTTCCTCAGTCTACAAACCAATGATTACATCTAATGAACAAAATACAGTGGTAGTTGTTTAAAGAAATATTCTAAAAACCCAGAATGTTATTAGCACACTACTTGCTATATGAAGAATGAGATTAAAAACTCAGAACTAACGCGCTTCTATGTAACAGCTCTAATGGAACAGAGTATAAAAAGTAATCAAATTCGGAACATATGCAAAATCCTTAGAGTTCACTGGTTTCAGACATAATAATACATGCCAAGTTATATTAATGAGAGATTAAGTATTGTGTACTTGGATTCTTTAAATTATCCTTTGCCTAATTTAGTTTATGTTTGAGTTCCATTCCCCTGCTCATATAATTTCCCTTGTGCTATGTGGAACAGAATGGCCCAGGTAGATAGTATTTTATCCATCAGTAATATCGCATTAATCCAAATGAAACCCATTTAATCCCTAGGGTAGTGAGTCAAGTTTAAGGGACCATTGTGCATTGCTCAAATTAAGAGAAATAAAGAAGAGAGGGACCATGGTACATAAAATTTGCTGAAGTCCTAAATGTTGATGGAAACAAAATACAAAATAATATTATTTTGAATCTGCACCAGCAGACCTGGCATGGCTCCTCAGTTCACAAATGGAACTTAGGTTTTTGCAGTAGTCTGCACGGATTTTGTATTAAAATTGCGCTTCAACGTTTATAGAGAAGCATATGGAATCAGAACAATTCCCCCCCCTCAAAATAGGTGAAAGACATGTTTAGGCATAAAATGATGGAGCATGTGTTCTACAAAGTTTAACAGAAAGT
The DNA here is from genome assembly GCF_003255815.1 of Theropithecus gelada. NCBI lineage: Eukaryota > Metazoa > Chordata > Mammalia > Primates > Cercopithecidae > Theropithecus > Theropithecus gelada. The sequence goes on from NC_037676.1 coordinate 79,578,880, forward strand.
ATGTGATTAACTTTTCACCAAGGCAATGGAATTTCAGTTTATATCTTTTATAAAAAGAGTCCAAAATATTCTAAGTATTTGTATTCAGTAACAGCTACTGGTGATGCTATACTTCAGTTGTCTTTGGCCATTTCTCTGTCCCTTTCTCATGGTTCTGGATACTAATAGTCCATAATTCTACTCCTCTTTGGAAGAACTGCCCTCCTTCAAATGGAGTCACTTTCCATACATTTGCAGAGAACTGGATGTGTCTGAGTTTTCATCTCTTCATTCAAGCTCACTTGCCTGACATTGGGACAACGGACAATGCTTAGGGATAATTTGCACTTCACAGATTCCTTGTAAGATTAGGTTACAAGGAATGATTGGCCTTAAGTCACTTTCTTGCTTGTTTTTCTTTTTCTTTCTTTATTCTGGTTCTCTTTATTTCTTGCCAGTTTCTCCTGAAAACATTTCCTTAATTCGTAACTTTCATACAAATTATCTCAAACCCATTTCTGGGGAATCCAACATGAGGAAGATAATGTGCAAAAACACTTCTGCACAAAAATTAGTTTATTTTAGAATTGTCCAATAAATAATCTGTTTGCTGAGAGAAAATGTCTATATTCAGTGAATTTATTAAAAATACATTTATTGTATCTATGTGCCATATTTTCTTTATCCATTCATCTGTTGATGAACACTTAGGTTGCTTCCAAATCTTACCTATTAAGAACAGAGCTGCAACAAAGCTGGAGGTTCAGATATCTCTTTGATTTATCGAATCCTTTTCTTTTGACTATAGCCAATAATAACTTAATTGTACAATTTAAAATAACTAAGAGTGTAATGATATCGTTTGTAACACAAAGGATGAATGGTTGAGGTAATGAATACCGCATTCTCTGTGATGTGATTTTTTTTCACGTTGCATGCTTATATCAAAACATCTCATGTACCTCAAAAATATATATACATACTAAGAGTGTATATACCCAGAACTAACCTGCTTCTATGAAACAGCTCTAATAGAATAGCATATAAAAGGTAATCAAATTTGGAATATATACAAAATCCTTAGAGTTCGCTGGTTTCAGATATAATAATATAACCCAGGTTATATTAATTGGAGATTAAGTATTGCATATTTTGAATCTTTAAATTACCCTTTATCTAATTTATTTTATGTTTGAGCTTCATGTTGCTGCTCATATAATTTCTCTTGTGCTGTGTGGTACAGAATGGCCCAGGTAGATAGTATTTTATTCATCAGAGATATCCCATTAATCCAACTGAGACCCATTATATCCTTAGGGTAGTGAGCTATGTTTAAGGGACCATTGTGCATTGCTCGAACAGGCATGCAACACGAAAAAAAAAAATCACAACATAAAAATAAAACCACAAACGTTAAAAAAAGATTTATTGAGAAGCTATTGGGTGTCAAGCATTGGAGAAGGAACTTTGAACACAGAAGAGACAAAGTCTT
>NC_037676.1:79585350-79633482 GCF_003255815.1 Theropithecus gelada
AGAAGATTTTTCAGGAAGTGGGATAATAATATGGATTTTTCAGCTATGTTAGATGTGTCTTAATTTTATTCTACCTCAATCTTTTGTGAGAAATTGGGCTTAATTTTTTTTTTTTTTTTTTTGGTTCATCTATGTTTGAGAGGAGAAAAAAAAATTCCAATACAAATAACCACAATGAAATGAAGTTAAACATAGTATGGCTTTGTTTTTTCTAGACATTTTGGTTACCCATTTTGGGGGAAATTGCAAAATCAAAAAGTTAAAATTGAATTCTTTCTTCTCCTGAGCCTCTTTGATTTTTATTTTACAAGCATCTCCCATTTCACTGTGAGTCTCTTCGAGGAGAAGACCATGTATTACTCCTTTCAGCATCCTAATGAAGTAAAGGCTTTGGTGTAGCCATGCTCCAAGTTTTCAGTGAATGCTCATGACACAGAGACTAAGCCTGTATGGAAAGTAAAGGTCCCTCATAAGGGAAGTGAGGATACAGATGGGTTTTGGAAGCACTCTGACAGCATAAGAGATCTTCTCTGAAGTCAGTAAAGAGTATATATTGGAGGACAGTGGTAGAAAGAATAGAAATGCATTATGTATTTTCTAAAAGGTGAGTGATATGTGAATATGAATGTGTGTGACAGAAGCACATTTTGGATAAATGATATATGAAATACATGGCTTATGAGCTATGATCAAAATACAATGTTCTTTGAATTTGTTACTCAATCTTCAGCAAAAGATAATCATAAAAGGATCTTAAGTTCTAAAATAAAGCCCCAATTCAGAAATTAGAATTTGTTAAGTCCAAGATATCAATCAATATATTTCTTCTTAACATAAAGCTTTTTCTCCCTCTAAGCCATGATAAGTCCTGTAAATGGAAGTGTGTTCCTGGAAGAAGATAGGGTATTCCTGTCCATGCTCCCCATTTACTACTTTTGTTTCTTGTAGCAGGGTTGAAGTGGCAGAAGGCAGGAGAGGTTGAGGGATAGAACAGATGGTTTTATTTTCTGGGTGGCTTCATACTCCCTGAGACTAAGACTTGGTTAATGTGACCTGTCCCTTTATGAGGGCATTTGTGGGAAATTCAGAGCCCATCTCTAAGGAACACGCTCTGCAACACTCTTGCCTGTAACTCAGTTTCACTCTTTGTTTACTTTGCAATTCTCTTCATAGCCTAGGCTTTCTTCCAAGGAAGAATATAAGTGTAGAGTATGGGCCATTAATGCCACCGCCTCTATCTTACTGCTTTCTCTGGGGTGAGTCGGGCACCAGTCCACTTTTCCTGGATCCACTTAGTTTTAGAGAGCACTTACCAGGTATTTTCCACAAGCCTGGAGACACCCCCTCACAGGGTGCGATAATTAATTTTGTGTGCCAACTTGACTGGGCTCAGGAATTCCCAGGTGGCTGGTAAAACATTATTTCTAGGTATGTCTTGAGCATTTTTCCAGAAGCAATTAGCATTTGAATCAATAGATCAATAGGCTTTGGAAAGAAGATTCTCCCTCATCATTGTGAGTGGACATCATCTAACACAGTGAAGGCTGAATAGAAAAAAAAAAAAGGCAGAAAAAAAGTGAATTAAGTCTTTCTCCTTGTTAGCCTGGATAGTCATCTTCTCCTGCCCTAACACATAGGTGCTCCTAAATCTTGAGCCTTCAAACTCAGGTTGAATTACACCACCAGCCTTTCTGGTTCTCCAGCTTGCAGGTTGCAGATCATGATGCTTCTTGGCCTCCACAATTGCACAAGCCAATTCTCTTAATAAATTTCTTAATAAAATTATTCTTTTATATATATATAATCATACATATATATGTATATATATTATATATGTGTGCGTGTATATACACATATATATACACACTATATATATGTAATAGGGTTCATATATATGTGTGTGGGTTCACAGATATATGTTCATACAAATATATACATATATTGGTTCAGTTTCAGTTTAATACACACATACACACACACACACTACATGTGTATATATGAAATATATATATTAGGGTTCTAATATATATATCCTATTGTTTCAGTTTTAAATTGATGTATATATACACACACACATTATATATATTAGAAATATATATGAGTTAGGGTTTATATTTTATATCTATATCTATCTGTTTATCTATCTATCTATCTATCTATCTATCTATCTATCTATCTATCTATCCTATTGATTAAGTTTCTGAGGAAAACCCTAACTAATAAACAAGGCATTAAGGTAAAAGATATAGTACCCTTGACTGCTTCCAATTGTTGAGAGGGGAATAGCAGCATTCTTCATTTCTCTCTAAAAGTGTTCCTTCATATTTCTCACTCTCAACAATAACTTTTTCTTATTTCCCTGATCTGGCCAATAGTCCCATTTACTAAGTGGGCAATTATGCAAAGCCTAAATTGACTACGTATTTTTTCTCTTCACAGAATTGCCTATTTTACCATCTGTTACAGCTTCATTGTAGGAGGTGTGAAAGAGGAGGGAAATTGTGTTGGTAAGTACTTTGAAGCCAGAATGAAATATTTGGCCAAGTTTCTAAGGATTGAAAGTATTTTAAAGGAAATCTTACTTCCATGTCCAAAAAATAAGATAAGAAGAATGTTACTCACTGAAGTAGAGTCAGTAAGCTCAGAAGCCAGAACGTTTTCCCTCCTCTAACTCCCTGTCTTAGAGTGCCCCGACAGAAAGCACTGGATATGAAAAACTCATTTTCAAAAACTTCTCCTAAAGGTCATGTGATGAAGAACCAGACTTAAAACATGAAAAAAACAAAAAATAAGATCTGTGTTGGAGAGACAATTAAGGCTATGAGATCAATTATGAAATAAGAGAGTGGTGGCAGAAAAGGTAGAGGAAGGGAAGAATTTAAGCACAATTTAAGAAAAAAAAATATGTGTAGATAGTGTGTGAGCAAAAAGGAAAAAAACTAAGCAAGTGAACCTTATTGTAATAAGATACTTAACCCAAAGTATCAAAAGCTGGTTATTTTAAAACATAACCAACATAAAAATTATAAATGAGACATTGAAATCTTTTAGACTAAATCTTTAAAATCTGGTGTATATTTTATAGTTATAGCACATCTCAATTTGGACTAGCCAAATTTAAGTGCTCAGTGGCCAGGGCAATTCTGCACAGGAGTTGGCCAAACTTGGTTCACAGGTTCACTGGCCAAGTCCAGCCCAATACCTGTTTTGGTATGGCTTGGAAGCTAAGAAGAATTTTTAAGTTTTTAAGTGGTTGAAACAATCATAATAGGAATAGTGTTTATTGACACCTGGTAATTACATGAAATTTAATTTTTTGTATCTGTAAATAAAGATTTCTTGGGGCATAGCCATGATCATTTATTTACATATTTTCTGTGCCAAATTTCTTGCTAAAAACAAGAGAGCTAATTAGTTTTGTGAAACTCTATGACCCAGAAAAGTATTTACTCTCTGGCTCCATACAAAAAAAGTTTCTGACCTCTCCTCTGTAGGGCTAGCTCTCCAAGGACCTTGACCGCATCTTTGCTATCCTTGTTAGCCTTCAGAACATGGCCGACACCAATGGAACTCAATAATTTAAGAAGATTATATATTTTATAAATTCAATTGAACAAGCATTTTTTGAAAACAAAAATGCAATCCTAAAATACACACTCTTTATCTAGATATCTTATCTTAAGATTCTCCTAGTCATAGACACTATGTCACCAGAACAGAAAGGTGATAAAATATATAAATATTTAAGACCATAGGATTCTCAATTCAGATAGACCTGGGTCCATGTTCCAGCTTTGTCCCATCTTTAAAACTGGATAATTCTAAACCCCTCTAACCTTCCATTTTAAAGTATGTAAAATGGAGCAAAATACTGCTTATTTCACAAAGATTTTGCATCAATTAAATAAAGTAATGTATGTAATTTAGTATAGTGATTGAAGTCAGCCAATATTTTAATGTTAGATATTTCTACTACATATATCCAAAGTTTTTAACTTAATTTATTCCTTTCAGCTGTTTTAGTCACTTCTTTTGAAGGATGTGATACATTAATTAATATGCTTTATAAAGCTGTCTTTTGAGTATTTGTTCATTTTGACAAATCTTAGCACAGCTATATAAGTTAGTGGAAAATATTTTGGACACCAAAACACATTACTAGAACATTATAATTGCATGAGGCTTATAAGTAAATGCACATACATACACTATTTACATGGAAATGAAGAAAATATTCAAAGAAAAAAAGGTATTCATGTATAAGGGACATATTTATGTCTAAGAAATATCACTTAGAAAGCTGTAAGTATTTTGAGAATTATAAGCACACATGTTTAAGTAATATACTATACAACTTTACCCTATGCCCATAAAATATTTTTTAACCACAACTTTAATATTAATAATTTAAATAATTTAAAATTAATAATTTAATAAGTAAATATTTTAAATGAATAATGTTAAATTAAGGATGTTTAAATGTTATATTACATTATTATATTTAATATTATGATAATACTCAAATCACAGTGCTCCATTTATTTCTCTTGTTGAAATGTTAACATTACGGAAAATAATTCTTTGGACAGTCATGTTTAATTTAGGTTTTATGACTCCTCAGAGTGAAGAGAGGAAGAGTGTTGTAATTTTCGGGACATGGAGAATCATTTGCTATGGTAAACTGGATAAATGCTTGTGCTACCTCATGGGAGTAGATAGAAAAGAGTAGCTGGATCTATTCTGCTGAGACGCCAAGGTCTCCATATTCTTTCAAAATCAATGGCCTTAGAGGGATCATGAATTGCTGAGGTAGAACAATCCTTGCTCCTCTTTATCTCTCATCTACTGCCTTTGAAATCAACTGGAGCTGCGTACTTGGAAGCAGCACAAAGGGTTAGGCTGGAAATAAAAATATGGCCTAGGATTTGTGATGCTCAAGTGATTCAGACTCATTTCTCCAATAGCTGTGGTTTTGAAATATGCTAGACTTATTGCTGATATATTACAGTTCATAGAGTTCTAATTCATTTTGCAGAAGTAATCCTGCCCAGCTCGACCATTACTCTTTAAAGTAGAGCTTACGCTTTGGTTCCATTTGAAATAACTCATTGTTAAGTTCATAATACCTGATTTTATCAAATTATGCAGATACAAAAGGTGTCCATGCCTATTTTGTGGACAAAAACAAAGTAAGTAAAAACTCCCATGATAGGTAATGCTTATGTATGATATAAAATGTACCTCCAATCTGCCGAAGCTTTCTCTTCCTTCACTGATGCGGTTTTCGTAATTCCACATATTTCTTTCCTGACTAATTAAAAATGAGGATAATAAAGTCCCTTAGCTTCTTTACTTAGCATATAACAAAGTACACTTATTCTTTGGTATGCATAAAATCGATATTTAAAAAATCATATTCTTAGTCTCTATTCAATTTTGTGGATTCACTGCACATGTTAGACTTTTATCTCTTAGAGCAGGGTCTGTATTTACTTAATCTGTTTCATATTACTATATATTAATTTTGTCTTACATTCATAGGCTGTTTATCATCAGTTATGAGAATTTTGTTTCTACCTTTTCAGAAAAACCCATAATATGTGTTATATACTGTGGGAAAAATATGTAATAAATCTAAAAATAATTACCACTTTGTAGTATTTCACAGTGAAATGTTATTGATTATTACTGAAATTATACTGATATTAATATTTTTCTTAATGTATAACAATGTTTCCACCTTTGTTAGCTTCATTTTGTGCATCAAAAGCAGGGTTAAAGGGTCCTGTGCGGTGGATCATGCCTGAAATCCCAGCATTTTGGGAGGTCGAGGTGGGTAGATCATTTGAGCCCAGAAGTTTGAGACCAGCCTGGCCAACCTGGCGAAACCCTCTCTCTACTAAAAATTCAAAAATTAGCCAGACCTGTGGGCCTGCTCCTGTAATCCTAACTATTCATGTGGCTGAGGCTGGAGAATCACTTGAACCCGGGATGGGGAGGTTGCAGCGAGCCAAGATCGCACCACTGCATCTTAGCCTGGATGACAGAGCAAGACTCCCTCTCAGAAAAATAAAAAATAAAAAAAGAAGGTTTAAAATGTTTAAACATTATCATTATGAAATGCTCACTAATAACAATAATAACATAATTATATTACCCTCAAATTATTTGGATTTAATGATTTTTTTCCTGAAATAAAAATTTCAGATAGATTTAAATGAGAGAAGCTAACCATTTAAGGAAAAGAGAGATATAATAAAGGGCTTAAATTTAACTTTAATACTTCTTATAAACAAATAAGGACTGTTATATTTCATAAATAATATCAGATTTAAAGGATATTCTAAACTGATCATCATGCAAAGTGATGTTTTATTTATGTAGGTAACTGTTAATAAGCATCAGTTCAAACAATATAATAATTTGGTTTCTTGAGACTATCATCACACATTGAGTACTTTCTCATTTTAACTTAAACTACTATCACTAATCACGAAGGAACAAAGATGTGTCCAAATTTTGAAGGAACATGGGTGTCCCAAACCTCAGATAATGAATTTTAGCTCTCTCTGGAGAAAAGCCTTTCCTGGATGTAGTCTGGCAATATTCCAAGATTTCTTTTTAAAAGTAACTCCATATGTGTACTGAAAATAAGCTAGTGATGTTTTAAATCAACTGGAAAGAGAGGCTGTTCTTTTCAATATTTTTTCCTGAGCAAAACTTTGAAGTGCAGCATTTGGGGATTATGAAGGTTTGGGTTACCTGCTGAATGAAGGCATGGAAAATTATTTGAAAAAGTACTCTTTTTTAAAAAAAAAATGTGCTTTAAACTTATGAAATATCACCTGTGGTTCAGAGAAGGTATGCAACTCAAACATTTTTTTTTCAATGTAAAGAGAAAGAGTTAATTTTAAATTGAGATTATATTTTCCAAGTTTTCTATGGCTACAAGATTATAATCAAAAGTTTGTGGTTCACTTATTTCAAAGGCAGGGGATGATGGGGATGAGTAAATGTTATTAAATTAAAGGAAATGTGAGTAAATTTATAGTGAGTTAGGTATTGTGAGCAAAACTGAACCAAAGAATACAGCTCAAAATACTCTAATGATTGTTTCACAGCAGTCATTTTAAGTTATTTCATTTCCAAATAAATTCAACTTGTGTGTATTTTCTTGTAATCTGTTTTGAATTTACTTGATGCATTCAAAGGCTTGATACATATGTGTGTGTGTAAAATGCACACACACATACACATACATATATATAGATTCCATTGGCAACATTTTAGCTAGAAAAAAAGTTGCTAGTATTGCTAAATTTGTATTATGTAACTATAAAGTAAAATATATTTGAATAAGCATACTTTTTTGGAAAGCAAAAGAACTGTAATAATACATGTCTTATTTACATCATGAGAGATATTTTTTTACATACAATATCACAGACACACCTGCTACAGTGAAATATTGTCAACGAACATTTTAGAAGGTTTGAATGCCTATATAGTTAAATATTCACTTTAGTATGCAAAACATTTAATAATAGCCAAACAGGAAGATGATTAAATCTTATATTTAACACTGATATTTCAATGATTATAAAATATCAAAGCTTCTGATATTTATCAACGTAAATAGCAATTGTATTAAAAGTCATACTTCATTACAAATATAAAGAAATTTCTTCAGATACTCACTTCCAAATTAAGTTAACTTTTATAAACAGGTGAATTAATTTTAATTTGTACAATTTAAGTGTAAATGTGGTGTGGTTTATAACTTACTATAAACCTGTAACTTTCACTAGTATATATGTTTTATTAAATGAAGAAATATTCACTGTCTGTGCCTTCCAGGGAGCAGGTGTTGTGCTAAGGACTGAGAAGCCAGTGAAATTGAAATATAGTACATATTTTTATTGATAAGAGTTAAATGCAGAGAAGGAGATTATAATACTTTGAGTGTGTTGTATGTGGTGGGTTGTTGAAATTTTTTATATGGAGGCTAGAAGGCATCTCTGATGTGACTTTTGAGTAAAGAGCCATGGGGCTTAAAAAAGTGGACATTACAGGTATTGGTAGTTAGAGTGTTCCCATCCAAGGCTGACACACAGGAACGTCTCCATTGTGTTCTGTGAACAATGAGGAGACCAACATCACTGTAGCTTAATGAAAAACAGTGAAGGAAGTTATAGGAGATTTCTGACAGTTATGAGGTCAAGATCAGGTAAGACCTTGATGACCATACAATAGTTTTGAATTTTAAATAGAGTGAGTTGGAGGATTTTGATTAGGGGAGTGAGGTCAAGATCAGGTCAGTTATGAGGTCAAGATCAGGTAGGACCTTGAAGGCCATACAATAACTTTGGATTTTAAATAGAGTGAGTTGGAGGATTTTGAGCAGAGGAGTGAAATGATGTGAACTAGGTTTCAGCAGATGACTCTGGTTAGAACAGATCGTAAGTGGGCAAGGGTGGTGGCAGCCAGATCATTTGGGAGCCCATTGCAACAATCAGGGAAGAGGTGATGTTTTCTTGAACAGTGGATTGTGACAGTGGTGATGACAGTGGATGTGACAGATATTAGGAAGTGGCTGATATAGTATTTTGATAGCAGAGCCAACAGGGTTTGATATACAGTGTGATATGGAATATAAGAGAAAAAGAGGAGTGAGTCAAGGTGGGCAGGAGACGAGATTGGAAGGATGAGGTGGTCATTGACTGTGATGGAGATGACTGTTAGAGCAGAAGGTTTGGGGAGAAAACATTTGGAACTGTGTTTTGGACACTCTATTAATAGTAGGCAATTGTTTACACAAGGCTAGAATCAATGTGGCAGCCCAGAAGCCCAGGTTTAAGATACACATTTGAAAGTCATTAGAATATAGATTGTATTTAAAACCAGTAAACTAAATGAGATCACCCCATGAAATATGCAGTTCCTGATAGATAAATATGCAATTCTTTATTATAAAATATACATAGTGCTTGTTACTTCCTTTCTATATGTTGCAGCTGTAATACACGCACACATACACACGCACATACACACACATATATATATATAACTTAGTAGACAAAACTAGACAACGACATCTCAAGAAAAAAAAAATAGGAAGATGTTGACAAGAAAAGAAAAGGAGAACTGGTAAAATTGCTACAAATAATCCCAAGAGCAATTTACTACTGTGTATATAGCTGAAAATATATATGCCCAATGACTTAAAATGTCCACCCATGGACATAAGAAAATGTTATAAATTTTATCATATATCCCCAAAACACTTACATTAGAATTTTTATTAAACCATTGCAACTCACTATCTAGCAGAAGAGAAATGGAACAATACAAGTTAGCATACCTGAACAATGGAATATTATACAACTGCCAACTATATAAACTAGAACTGTATAAATCAACATAGATTGGTGAACAGACATAACATTGAGTCAACAAGAAAGTGTATGTATATTATACAGTTTTGAAATATTTTATGTCAATTAAAAAGAAAAAATGTTGCACTATATATATACACACACATATATACTGTACTAAATATAAAAGCATTCATAGCTTCAAAAGTAATTATAATTAATGTTACTGGGGCATAACACTGGAAAGAGGAACACAGATGATTACAATATTATTTATATTGATTTGTTTCTCAAAAATATATAAAATAATAAGATGCAACTGTAACAGAATAGTTTTATTTCTTCTTTGTGGGTGTGTTGTGCTATGTTCTTTTCTACATTATTTTATCTTTTTGAAGAGATTATGAAATTGTGTGTTTGTGTGTATGGGTGTGTGAAAATTGGGTTAGGAACTCTCCCAGATTTTGAGTCATTATGCTACAGAGCTAGGTTGCTACTAGAACTATTAGATCAATTGTAATATGCTTGGCTCTTAGTGAAATATTTTACTAAACTCTATTATTAACTTCTCTCAATGAAAAATAATTTTACTTCTGCTAGTTTCCATAGTCAAACATAAAATTATAGCATTACACAGCCCAAATGCAAAGAATGGAAACAAGATACCTCTTAAAATAAAAACACTCCTCCCTCTCCAATTTTGGAAACTGACATAAACATAATGGGGAGAAAACTCACAAACAACAGATGTTGTGGTTCACTTTTCGGTTGTTGATACTAAACAAGAACACCTCCGAGATTCCACAGTCTGTGTTTATGTATCACAGTTGAAATGGTAAGATGGTATATTCTGGTATTATACTTCTAAATATTGTAGGATAGAAGGCATTTATCGCAGAGAATCATTTTCCTCACAAAATGTTAGGTATCCTCTAATATTTTATTTATTTTGACTCGAAAGAATACTACCCCCTTATCCTGTACTGCAATCAAAATTAATAAACGTTCTGTGACACAGAATTTTGTGAAAAGTAAATGATTTCATTTTCAGAAAGGTAAATGTTCAATAAAACATATGGATATGATTAATTTTTAGTATTGCACACATAGTAAGATTCTCAAAATATAGTTCATTAATATAATTAATAAACAAATATGAAAAATATTCAAATTTAGTAATTTGAACATTAGAAACATTTTTTAAAATTCTATATTACAAACATGAATCATTACTAATGAACATTTTAAAACAATTTCTGGAACTTATGTTTATTTTCCATTGGGTCTAATTAGGTTGCATTACGGATACTTTTGTATTTATATGAAACAAATTACTTCTCTAGCTTCTTTGTTTAATTCTTCATAGCCAACTTGCAAATGCCTGTTGTTGATTACAAGGATGTGAGAGAGTAAAAGTTTACATTGCAGTGATTTTTCTTTTACCTAATTCAAAATAGTGCATTTACTGAGCATGTGAGCTATGCACATTGCCTAGGTTTAAACTTTCTAATTTCTCATTTTCCCTGCCTTTAAAACAAGGTTAATTATTTTGCGATATTTCAGTGGGATAATACATAAAAGTATTAGGCGTTTGGCACCTGGTAAGCACTTCGATCTCATCTATCAACAGCTTAATTATTACTGGGTATTTTCTGTTGCTGAAAAGGAGCTCATTTTCTAAATAGTCTCTGGTTTCTCAGCATGCACCTTGGACCCACTTCAATCGATTTTCCTTATTTAACAGTTATTTAGATCATTTAGAAAAATCACACCTGATTAAGTCCCTTCTGTAATTAAAACCCTGAAGAATTTTCAATTACTTTTAGGGCACAGACCAAAAATCCTTAACATATTCTTTAAGGTCCTGCCTAACATGGTCCTGTCTTCCTCAACCAGCTTCATCCTCATAATTTTTCCCACTGCTTTTGCCTTCCGGTCACACATTGTCCTCTTTAAGGTACTCAGAAACCATCGACCTTCTCCCTACTTTAGGACAATCACATATACCTGCAACCCTTCTCTCCAGTTAATTCCCACTTGCACTTTAGATCCATCTTCTAAATTCAGTTTCTATGAATCTTCCTGACAATCCGTGATGGCTCCTGCTCAAGTCAGCACTGCTCTATAATACCCACTTCTTAATTTTTCCTTGTTATTAGTTTTATTGTGAGGTAGTATTTTAATATATTAACAGAATGAGTTTTCCACATAGAAAGCATATGATGAGTTACAGCAAGCATCATTACACCCCCTCCAATTACCCATGACTATACAAAGCTCTCCTAGACTGGAGTGGAGAGAGGGGGAATCCTAGAGGAAACAAGAGAGCACAGAACGTATTGGTTCCCACAGAGAAGGTAGGTGGGGAGAGCAGGCAACAGGAAGAGCACAAAGTTTGGGAACATAAGAGTTTAGGAAATTTCGGAGCTTAAGAAACCTACTAGGTCCATAGACAAAGTCGCAGAAGTAGTCAAATCCTAAAGTATCTCACCCTGCAGAGTGTTGTGTAAGCAGGAGAAAAGGCCCAATGATGTTTCTTGATGTTTGACTCTGAAACATCAGACTTCTTTGCAGTCCTAGAAAACTACGGGTAGGTTTCAAACAATTTTCAGCAAAGGTGGGCATAAATTATGAAGAACCTTTGTTATCATCACCACTATGTCAATGATGTTGGCCTCCATGTCCGGGTCGGGTGCCGAGCAATCTCCAAAACTTGGGCAAATCCTCAGAGAAAATGTTTCCACTAATAAATTAGGGGCCATAATACAATTGAAATTCAAATGGAAGATGATAATAGAGTTACTTTGTTATAATATAGGTTTATCGAATACATTTGTTTTGGCTCTTTAAAATTATTTAACTCCATGGTACACTGTAAACTCTGTAAAGATAGGAACTTTGTCTCTCTTATGCATCTACCTTCAGAACTCAGTACAATCTTTGGCACAATGAATGAATACATATTATAGGCTTGGATAAATAGGTGATGATGAATGAATGAAAAGTACATGGCCTATTGGTTGTAGATCACAGTCAATATCTTATGGAATATATATTTGAGTAAAAACTTAGATATTCTTAAAAGATTGCTAGGCTTATTGGGAAAGATGTTGCCACCTGAGGCTAGACCACTTAACTCATCTGGTCCCCAGTTCTCACATTGGTAAAATGGGGGTAATAACACTTACATCGCTTAGTGTTCTGACATTTAATACGAAATAATGTATGTACATGTATTAGGCCATTTCTTCATCACTATAAAGAAATGCCTGAGTTTGGGTAATTTATAATGAAAAGAGGTTTAATTGGCTCACAGCTCTGCAGGCTGTACAAGCATAGCTCCAGCATTTGCTGGGCTTTAGCAGATTGGGTAAGGGCCTCAGGAAGTTCACAATCATGAAGGAAGGCAAAGCAGAGGCAGGCACATTACAGGGTTGAGAGCAGGCGCAGGAGAGCTAAGAAGGGGATTTTTAACAACCAAACCTTGCATGAACTAAGTTGAGCTAGAACCACTTATCACTGAAGGGATGATACTAAGTCGTTCTTGAGGAATCTGCCCTCATGATTCAATCACCAGGCCCCATCACCTGCCAGGCCCCATCTCCAACACTGGTAATCACATTTCAACATGAGATTTGCGGGGGACAAACATCTGGACCATATCAGCACACTGTAGATGGAGTTTATTTATTTAAGCTCTTTTTTCTTTTAAAATATATTTTTTCTAAGCTACTTTAAAATCAGAAAACATTTATTGACTTTATACTGTAGGAAATAAAACAACACCTATAATTTTATATAGCAGTGTATAAAAGTTCTTTAGAATTGGAAACATCTTTACACATATTTATAGATATATGTATCTAAAGAAATTATACTCTTCTTATTGGTCACTTAGTCAAATACTCACTGCACTTAAGTTATTTTCTGAAATATTTTAAGAAATACTACATCTATTTAGATTTGTGGACTAATATTTAGGGAATCTTTCTTGTCTGAGTCAATGGATTTTTGCAGACATTAAAAAAAGTTTGGCAGTCAGATTATCTGACTTAGCTACTGTTATCAACTGAATTGTGCTCCCCAAAAACTCATATATTGAAGCCTTAACTTCCATATTTCAGATTGTGACTGTATTTCAAAATAGGACCTTTAGAGGTAATTAAGTTAAAATGAGGCCATTAGGCTTGGCCCCAAGTCAACATAACTGGTGTCCTTACAGGAAGAGGAGATTAGGACATCAAGAGACACCAGGAGTACCCATGCACAGAGAAAAACATCATATGAAGACACAGCAAGAAGGTGGCCATTTGTAAGCCAAAGAGAGGCCTCAGAAGAAGCCAAATCTGCTAACACAATCATGGACTTTCAGCCTCCAGGACTGTGCGAACATAAATTTCTGTTGTTTATGTCACCCAGTGTGTGGAATTCTATGGCAGCCCTAGCAAATAAATACAACCACTATCAGTATTATTTGTCTTTTTATATACTCTACGGTGTTAAGCCAAATTTAATTTTTAAAATAATGATATCTAGTATCCACTAAAGCTAAATATGGCCCAGGATTTCATTCTTGGGCATATACCTAAGAAAAATATATGCTGATATTCACTATAAATATATTCATACCAGCTTTACTCATAATAACACCAAACTGGAAACAACTGACATGCCCATCATGAAACAGGAAAAATAAATTATGGTATATTCACACAGTGGAATATAACACAGCTCTAATGGAAAAACAAAAGCTGATACATGCAAGAAACAGAATGAATCTCAAAATAGATTTTTTTTTTTTAATTTTTAACTTTTGTGGGTAATAGTAGGTATGTGTATTTATGGGGTACATGAGATATTTTGATGCAGGCATACAATGTGTAATAGTCACATCAGGGTAAATGGGGTGTCAATTGCCCCAAGCATTTATCCTTTCCTTGTGTTACAAGTGATTCAATTATACTCTTTTAGTTAATTTAAAATGTACAAGAAATACAATTTTTATTGATGGAAACTAGACACAACAGAATAGATGTCATATGTATTTATTTAAGTTACCTTCAGAAACAACACCAACTAATTTATTACGATACAAGTCAGAATAATGATTACACTGGGTAGGTGGTAATTGAGTGGAAGAGGGGGCATAAGAGGTGAACGTGCTGGAAATTTTGTGCATATAATCTGGTTCATAGTTACATGAGCGACGATGTAAGTTTTTTTTTTATCATTGAGGTGAAAATTTAATATTCACATGATTTACGTATGCTGTATTTCATTTTAAAAAGAAAAAGTCACCCATTTAATTCCATTTCAAAAATATACATATTCCATGATAAATAGGTGACTGTGCTTACATCCCATCTCTAGTACTTCTTTAATTTGGGATTTGTAATTTGGGTGGGAACCTGAAAGGCATACATTTTGCTTAGGTAGCACTTTCTTGAAAATGATACCAGTTTTTAAAGTTTGGTAGAACTTTCCTAAACACCTGATCTTTCACATTCTTTCCTTGCACATGTTGCTCCTAGTTGGCACAAGATGTATTCTTAGTCCATCCTCTCCTCCGGACTCTACCACCAAGGTGGAAAATTACTTGTTTTTCAGCGACTGTTCAAATGTCACTTCAGAGTCCTCTTTCTATAGCCACAGGCAGTGAGTTAACTCTCTATATTCTTAAAATTCGCATAGTGTATTGTAATATGTTTGTATGTGTGTCTCCCATACACAAAAGATTCCCAAATTGTTGATTGAGTAAATAAATGAATGGAATAAATTGCATATGGAGTCAACCATAGGGTAAGAATGGGATTGGCTCTTTGAATTATGTAAGAGAACATTATTATTATTTTTTTGATCAGGAATGAGCTATCCTTTTTATTGCTCACATGGTAATTTGTACATTTCTTCTGATAGCTTGAATAAAAGTGTAATTTATATGTCAATCTCTGCTACATGCTATAAAATGCCACAAGTGCAGCACTGTGCTTTATTTATTCTTATTTTCCCATTATTGCACTTAGTTCTATTATAGGCAGTAGCTGGCACTTCATGAGTGTTTGTTATGTGATTATGAATCAATGAATTTAGAAACAGTCAGTTAAACAATGAATGCAAAATCTGTTATACTTACCCATTCATGAAATTTACCATACTATCAGTTAACATTTTCTGAGCTGAGTTGAAATTTTCTGAAAGTCTTTACTACCAGATTGCAATTTGCATCAGAAAAATGTAAAAGCCACTCGATGAACATCAAAAATTTTCTAGTAAATACTGAAAAATAAAAAGTTTAATTGGAAACTGGTTTTAAAAAATAAAATCAAAATTATAAAAATGAGTTTACTTAGCCTTTATTTAACAAGAATTTTCAATGCTAAATCTTAGAAAAAAGAATTAATAAGACAGTGGTTTGAAAATATATACGTCTTTCCTAATTAAATTGTATAAAGTACTATATAGCCTCTTTCACTTTATTTTTGATTTGAGTGTGCTGAAGATAATAATAAATAAGGTCATTTAAAGAATGTTAAAGGGCTTTATTCATTTCCTCAATTATCTCCTTTGAGAGTTATCTCTTATCATCATCCTTGTCCTAATTTTATTGTATGTTGACCAGTATAAATAGGTCAGATTTTTATTTGTGAATGATTTAATCTGTAAATTGAACATCCCTTCCAACATTATTCATCACCTGCAAGAAGTTCTACAACATTTTCAAGGTTTATGATTTAAATTGCTGGACATCGTCTCCAGAAACTTTAGGAATACACTCTTTTTAAGTGTATTTCTAATACATTGTCTTTATAAGTGTATTCCTAATACACTGTCTTTATAGTGTATTCCTAGAGTTTCTGGACATATTGTCTGGCAAATATAATGACTTAATTATAATGGATGCAGTAAGTTATTTTAAAAAGACAGCAAATTCTGAATGACCAATCTTATAAAAATCCTGTTAGCTAGAATGATTTTACAATGACTAGTTTTGCTACTCTTTGCAATCTTGTAACTCTGAACAAAAATTATATGAGTAATATATTTTCATATATTAAATATTTACCTGAAGAGAATATGGCATAACTACATAAAGTACAAGTAAGAAAATGTGTGCACGTGCATGTGTGTGTTATTTAATGTTTATTAATTTCTCACTAATTTCAATTAGTACTCTATATTCTTTACATACATCACAATTTTTAGAACAAATATGTAATAGGTAATTTTACCACCATTATGCAGAAAAAAAAAACAAAACAAAAAGAAAAACTTACATCCCTTAAGATTACAGACTTAGCTCAAGAGATAGAAACAGGATTGAAACCAGAATTCTGAATTGACACAAAAATGTATAGATATCCTTTTATTCTTTCGATTGCTCTAGCAAATCCTCTCTCAGACCAGTTTCAATTGATGAGGTTTTAGGAAGTTGGGATAAGCAACTTCAGGAAACTTTCTCTCTCTAGAACGCTTAATGATAAATGATGTTCAATGGAACTATTAATTTTTATAACTAAAGAATAATTCTAATTTTTTTCCTCAATGTATAGCAGAAATTTCCATTTTAGTATCTAAACAGTTTAGAAACCCCCTTTCCACAGGACAGTAATGAGTACCTCGTAAGATGCAGTTTGGAAAATATTGGATAAAAACAGCATGTCATCCTGAAATCGTTTTACTCTTCCTTTTTCAAAAGTCATTCATTTGGAATATAACCGTATTCAGAATAAACTGGATTGTTCACTTCCTATTTATTTATCTAAAACAAATAGATAATTATTTTCTTCATATAATGCATTTTCTTCTATATTAATAAAACAAATTTATCCTTAAAACAGATTTGTACTAAAAATTTTTATAGAAGTCAAAGGAAAATTGAAATGATATTCAATAAATTCAGTCTGATTGCAACAGTTTCCTCAAAGCATGAAAGCTATGGGAACGTTTATTAAAATGTTTTTCTTCTATTCAGGCAAAATGTAATGGCAAGAAATTTTTCGTAAGTGCGATAAAAGTAAATGTAAGTTTGCCTACCGTAGAATGGTTGAACAAAAAACAAATATTGTGATATCAATGTCCCCTCTTTTAAAAGACGTTGTCTTTACAGCCACTGTGATCTACAGTGCCAAATATAACCCGAAGATAGACTCTCTAAGATTTATGTCCAATATGTTAGAAACAAACCACATTTACAGTCTAAAAGAAAAATAAATTCATCATTTTGTTCTAAAACAGAACAATTAGCCGGAAACACCTGAATGTCTACTTTAAACTATAATCTCAAAATTAGGATGTGACAGATAAAAAGAGTTACATATTTCATCAAGCTTTAGTATCTTCACAATTTCATTCAAGTTTGATCTAACTCTACAGAAAGTGAAACAAGCTTACTCTCTCTCTCTCTCTCTCTCTCTCTCTCTCTCTCTATATATATATATATATATATATAAAATTTCCAGATTAGACAGAAATTTCAATAAAACAAAGTAATACAATATATGTAGGAAAGCACATTGGCTACTGCTTCATTTTTCCGCTTCCTCTCTGTGGTACCAGAAAGTGGTATAAAGCCCCATAAAAACACAGCATAGCTGGTGAAACTAATAGGTTGATGTAAGTGGAAATTCAATATAAGCGGGCTTGACAAATGTGGGGAAATTTAACATTGAGCCTGTGGGATTTGGGGCTAGACTTTTAAATTTGATTAATAGGTTTAAGAATTATATATATATGGATTCAATACAAGTGGGTATCATGGTATCATAAAAGCAATGTTATCAACTAAAAAAGTTACAAACTCTATCTCCCAGGCATTGGATACGTGATGTCTTTTTAGCTCCTAAAGTTAACTGTTGGAATTGACTTGTTTTTACCTAGTTTTGATGTACTTTTTTCAATTTAACATATTTCCTGAGCTGCTTCTTAGAAGCCCATTTTTTTTTGTTGTTCAGTTGGCATTTGACAATGTCACCTGAAGGAAATATTTTGCATAACTTTTTGTTTGATTAAAGTTTTGTTTTTAAGTGCCATTTTAGAATTCAGTTAAATAAAACATTTTTAAATTTAGTTTCCTAAAGAAACTTTATTCAAACCTTGTATATATTCTTGCAGATATTCTAATCTCCAATTTAATGGAAAGAAAAACTCCCACTAAACTACATTTACAAAAGCAACACCTTAAATGAGGATAGTTTTCTTTTTCGTTGCCACCTTGGGAAATATCTACAAATACTTTGAAATTTTAAGGGCAGAAACTATTAAAAAACAAAGTTAGTAGCCATGAATGTGGCTTCAAACTACAACTTAAAATATGTTAAAACAAAGATCCTAATTCCACTTAATCCTTTAGTTATCTACACTTTATAAACATATGAATATACAAGAGACAGTGTTAAGTTTGTGATATAATTTTCTATTATAGCAAATTGCTTCTATGAAAATAGTTTAGTATTTCATACTAAATAATATGAATTAATGAATGCCAGTAATGGCAAAATATGTTGGAAGTGGTGGATTCTGAATAATTTTTCTCAGTGCAACAAATAAGTTAAAAAAAAATGATTAGCCAACCTAGTTCAATATTTTTTTTCTTTTTCTTTTTTTGAGACAGGATCTCACTCTGTCATCCAGGCTGGAGTGCAGTGGTGCAATCTTGGCTCACCGCAGCCTCCAGCTCTTGAGTTCAAGCTATTCTCATGTCTCAGCCTCCCAAGTAGCTGGGATTACAAGCGCAGACCATGACTCTAGGCTAATTTTTGTATTTTTAGTAGATATGGGGTTTCACCATGCTGTCCAGGCTGGACTTGAACTCCTGACCTCAAGCAATCTGCCTACCTCGGCCTCCTAAAATGTTAGGATTACAGGCATGAGCCACCACGCCTGGCCTGATTTCTTAATTACCAAACAAAATATAGGTATGAACTAGATTAACTTTAGAGAATCAGATTAATTAATGATAGGCTGGATATTATGTAGATAGAAGGAATGTGTGGAAAAGATATATGAAGAGGGAGGGGGCAATGTTTTTCTTTTAGATTTACATTTACTCAAATATTGAAATAGCAATTATGCAGTTAGTATGTAGTTAAATATTTGAAGTGCTGAAACATATATACAGATTTAATAGAAAAAGATTTTAACTTCATTGAAAAAAATTTTTTTTCAGTCTCTACTGTTCTGAAAGCAATCCATAGAAATTAGTCTTTAATTGACATTTCTGTTTCAATAAGATATACTAAATATCTACATAAATTATTATAAAAATTCCATAAGCCAACATTCAATATTTTAAAATACATTTTCTAAAATATTTTATAAATATTTCAAAAATAAATCAAATGTGATTACTAGGTTCCATGAGATCCTTAAGAGCAGGATCACATCTCACAAGAATTTGTTAATATTTTATAGAATTAAAACTAGAGATTATGATGTTTAAACAAAAACTATTGCATATTATTTACAAGTATGTTATCCTTTATTTAATTTAGGTAATTGTCTTGCAATTAGTTGTATAACAATTAGGAAATAGAGTTTGAGCCATAATACATGCTTATCAATTGCTTTTTCAAATATATCATCAAAACAAATATAATTGTGTATTTTATATATTTTCTCTAGGAAGGCTTTTTGTTTTTGTTGGATAAATATAATAACAAGAAAAGTGGCAAAAATTCTACACAGATTTTTAAATACACTTTTCACCAGCATAACAATTGTACACTGATCTAAACTGGGAATTTAATATGATTTTTTTACAAAAATGGGAGACAAGAAATAAAGATGTGAATTCTAGATGTACTCATCCCTGCTGAGTGTATTACTTCTAGGCCTTCTTCAGAGGATAATGCTAGGACATTCATGAATGTATTCTAAACCATACACAACACACCTATACCTATTTATATGTTTGATTCTCAAGGGTTCTTCAAGTATACTGTTTTATCATTTCCTAATAGAGATATTTTTTAATCAATTATTTCTCCAATAGATTTGTCTAACTTCAATGTCAATAGCTATAACGTCATATATAGTTTAAACATTTAATGAACCAATTTTTTTTTTCAAACTATATAGTTATTATTAAAAATGCCAACGCTTTCTGGTACAAATGTTTTCCTCTATTAAATTTTATGGAAAATACCAGCATTAAGTTTTACATTGAACATCATAAATTCAGTCAGAGCAAGTGTATTTTGTTTTGCTTTGTTTGTTTTCGAGACAGTCTCGTCACCCTGGCTGGAGTGCAATGGCACGATCTTGGCTCACTACAACCTCCGCTTCCCGGGTTCATGTGATTCTCGTGAGTTGGCTTCCCAAGTAGCTGGGACTATAGGCCTGTGTCATCATGCCTGAGTAATTTTTGTATTTTTAGTAGAAATGGGTTTTTACCATGTTGACCAGGCTGCTCTCAAACTTGTGGCCTCAAGTGATCCACCCGCCTTGGCCTCCCAGAGTGCTGGGATTACAGGAGTGAGATACCACACCTGGCCAAGCTTTTCTAACTTCAAGAAGTAGAGGAAGGACACATTGTCATTATTCTTTAAGTTGTAGACACATCTGTTTCCATCCAAAGTCCATTAGAATTGTGTTTGTCTTTTCATTGTAACAAGCTGGACGCTAGTGAAGATGAACTGTAGTATACAAAATTAGCATGATGTAATTCAATCAAATTACAATTACTTTCTGTTACATTGTTATTTGTAGAGGAATAATAAAGACAGATTTCCAGTCTCTGAAGACAAAGCTCTTCCTCCCTTTCTCACTTTGACTCCAACGCCCATTTTGTCTCAGGCATACAGTAAACAATCAGTAAGTTAAAACTTACCATAAATCAACGTGAACTCTCTAATTTTGTATTCTCAGATTCTGGTTCCAGTGTGATCAAAACATCGCTATTTCTGGATCATGTACAGACTAAATATCAAGAGAAGTGATTCTCTTTCTCTCTTTCTCCTGCTTGCTGTAATGGCCATACACCCTCATTTGCATTCCCTGCAGACAGCCAAAAGGGAAATGAGAAGATGGCCTTTGGGTCACTCAGCTTGGCTAACACCCTATTAAGTCTCAGAAATGACAGAGTATGGGAAAGGCTTTACATTACAGGTTATATGAGGTTTTCAGATTATGTATACCAGTGCTATCTCAGTTCTTCATGACCACAGATAATTAAAGTGAAGTCTGCATTCAATCTGCTGCGTTTCTATGGTTGGCTGAACATTAGGGAAATTTAGATGTATGGGAAAATATGAAAATATTTTCTACTACTTGAAAAACTCTTTTACAAAATTGAAAATGAATAGTCTTTTCTTTTTATGACAGGGAAAATGATATTGGTTATGTTGAGAAAAACTGGAATGTGTCAGGGAAAAAACCAAAAATTTTTAATGTAATTTTTGAATTCAAATCATTTCTGTTTTTATTAGTAATATTTACTCTGATGTGGAAGCAAAGAGACTTCCAGCTAAAGGCAAGAAGCTGAGAAAAGGAAATCTTATTTTCTAAGATTCCCAGTTCTTAGATGTGACAGACTATTAGTGAGAGTAAGACTGATGTTAATACCCTGGGCCTAGGCCAAAAATACCATGCATCTGTAACTTGTCCCAAGACCTACAAAGTAAAAAGATACAACAGAAACTTGCTGGAGTGTCCTATGAATGCACATGTGATTATTGAGCCACTTTAAATGTATTATATACCATATAATTATAATGTGTATTATATGAACATTATCATAAATATTAACAACACTGAAAAAGAAACTTTTTTCCTTTTTTTTTTTTTTTTGAAATGGAGTCTCACCCTGTCATCCAGGCAACCTCTGACTCCTGGGATCAAGTGATTCTTCTGTCTCAGCGTCCTGAGTAGCTGGGACTACAGGCATGCACCACAATGCCCAGCTAATTTTTGTATGTTTAGTAGAGACAAGGTTTTGCCATGTTGGCCAGGCTGGTCTTGAACCCCTGAACTGAGATGATCCACCAGCCTTGGTCTGCCAAAGTGCTAGGATTACAGATGTGAGCCACCATGCCTAGCATAAAAAGAAAATATTAAAGACTACTTTTCCCATGTCATCAGACGTTTACCATAACCTAAACAGTCTCCTGATTTTAATCATCTCAGGCAGAATTGCTATGAAATTGTTATTAAATTGAACATATGCTTTTGTGCTTTAACACGGTTTTATTTAACATAAGAATCTTCACTAATTTATTCATTATTATTTAAAAGGAAAAGCACATTTCAATAATTTATTTCACCTTAATTTTTAAGAATATTAATATATTGACATACGTCCTCTTTTTTTCCTTTAATTCCTTATTTGGTAACAAATAATTCTTTTTTCATTTAGAATTATAATCTTGTAAGGATTTCATGACTAAAAACCCAAAAGCAAATGCAATCAAAACAGATAAATATCTTGGACTTAATTAAACTAAAGAACTGCACAGCAAAAGAAACAGTCAACAGACTAAATAGACAACCCGCAGAGTGGGAGACAATCTTCACAATCTGTACATCTGACAAAGGACTAATATCCAGACTCTACAACTAATGTGAACAAATCAGCAAGAAAAAAAAAATGTCATCAAATAGTGGGCTAAGGACACAAATAGACAATTCTCAAAAGAAGATATACAAATGGCCAACAAACACTTAAAATGTTCAACATCACTAATGATCAGGGAAATGCAAACTAAAGCCACAATGCAATACCACCTTAGGCCTGCAAGAATGGCCATAATCGACAGATAAAAAATAACAGATGTTGACATGGATGCAGTGGAAAGGGAACACTTCTACACTTTTGGTAGGAATGTAAACTAGTACAACCACTATAGAAAACAGTGTGGAGATTCCTTAAATAACTAAATGTAGAATTACCATTTGATCCAGTGATCCAGTAGTGGGTATTTATCTAGAAGAAAAGAAGTCATTATACATAAAAGATACTTACGCATGCATGTTATGGCAGCATAATTTGCAATTGCAAAAAATGTGGAACCAGCCCAAATGCCCATCAGTCAATGAGTGGATAAAGAAACTGTGGTGTATATATATATATTGTGTGTGTATATATATATACACACACACACATATATATATTCAGTTGTTGATAAAGAAACAAGCATATATAATATACATATATATACTCAAATGTACCACTAATTGATAAAGAAATGAGCATATATACATATATATACTTGAATGTACCAAGTATCAATGGCATATCTATATATATGTATATAGATATGTAGATATGATGGACTACTACTCAGCCATAAAAGGAATGAATTAATGGCATTCGCAGCAACCTGGATGGAATTGGAGATTATTATTCTAAGTGAAGTAACTCAGGAATGGAGAACTAAACATCGTATGTTGTCACTCATAAGTGGGAGCTAAGCTATGAAAGCTTTGAAGATGCAAAGTTATAAGAATGGCACAATGAATTTGGGGACACAGGAAGAAAGTGTGGGAAGGGGGTGAGGGATAAAAGACTATGGATTGGGTTCAGTGTATACTGCTCAGGTGATGGGTGCACCAAAATCTCTCAAATCACCATTAAAGAACTTAGTCATGTAGCCAAGTACTACCTGTTCCTCAAGAACTTATGAAAATAAAACAAAATTAAACAATCTTGGTAAATGTAACCAAAGTGGAATAACTATATCAAAAGTTTTCTGTCTCCTCTTACCTATTACCTTTTCCTCTCCAGAAAGACTGTAGTATATTTTTTGACAATTCTCAAAAGAAGATATACAAATGGCCAAAAAAAAAAAATGAAGAAATTACATTTTTGGTTTTCATCCCTATCACATTCCAGTTTTTATTAATACAACCAATACCATTAATACAACCAATATCATACAACCAATGTCATAAAAAGAAAAGACTATATAATTTTCAATTATTGTAGAAGAGTTTTTCAAGTACTAGAAAATATTTTCATATTTTAACTTTATGTATAAAGTTTGTTTGAAAGCCAAATATTGTCTGTTTTTCTTCTATAGTTTAATAAATAGTATTTTATAGCATTTATGAATATGAAGTTGTTAACTTTTTTGCTTTCTTTTTGATTTTTTCTTTGATATTTTTCATTGTACATTCACTACATCTTTAATTTCAAAGTATGGAATGTACCAAGTGTCAGTGGAATTTTACATGCACAGTTATCTTGGCGTCATCATTCATTCTTCCATTCCATAAGTATATGTTGATACCTTTGTGCATTACACTGTGTGAAGCACCAGACATTGTGGATATTTATTGTTTTGCCACAATCATCACATCCTCCTTTTATGGTAACCAGTTTGTGGTTTGGGTTTAGATGATCTACCCTCCTTCCACTCAGCCCATCTGTGTTAGGTAACACTGATTCTCCATCCCTCACCCCTCAGCTCCGCTAGTAGAACCTCTTTTCCTCCTTGAGGTACTCTAGTAATGAATTTAGTACTGATGATGATATAAAGAATAAGTTATTCTCTATATACTAAAAGGGAAATCAATTATTAGTTTATTCATTTTATGTTATAATTTCTAATATTTAAAATTATAAGAATAACATTGAAATCGAATAAAATATAATTTTTCTAATAAACATGAAATCACCTATTTTTCTCTTTATAAATATTTTAAGTTTGTGTATTTTCTTCCAACTTTCTGAGATATATAAATGTATTGCTTTCTGTGACTTTAACAAAATCAAACACTTCTTATTTTCCATTTGGTATGACCCATTTGTTTCTTTAGCATATCTTTCACTTCAGTGACTATGTAACATCTCATTCGTCTTCCACAATATACATATTTATCTTCTTAGCTGACAACTTATTTCCAAATTTTCACCATTGTAGATAGTTCTGTAACAAATCATTTTTTGTATTTTATGTATTTACCATTTGGGTAGTTTATTATTTATTTATTTATTTATTTATTTATTTATTTATTTATTGAGACAGCGTGTTGTTCTGTTGCTCGGGCTGAAATGCAGTGCTGTGATCTCCACTCACTGCAAGCTCCGCCTCCCGGGCTCAAGCAATTCTGCTTCAGCCTCCTGAGTAGCTGGGATTACAGGCACATGCCACCACACCTGGCTAATTTTTGTATTTTCACTAGAGACGGGGTTTCACCATTTGGGCAGGCTGGTTTCGACCTCCTGACCTCAAGTGATCCACCTGCCTTGGCCTCCCAAAGTGCTGGGATTACAGGCGTAAGTCACTGCGCCTAGTGTGGGTAGTTTATTTTGTGTTGGGGGGTCATACAGTTTTATAGAATGGTGAATTTTTGTACTAATTTTGTCACAGTTTCTCCAGGGTGGTGAAACGCTTATTATTATGCTTTTCTTTCACTTTTAACAGACAAATTATGTTTGTACATATTTATGGGTTACAGAGTGAGATTTTGAAGCATGCATGCAATGTGTAATGATCAAATCAGATTGATTAGTATATTCATCATCTCAAACATTTATCATTTCTTTGTTGTGAACATTCAAGATCCTCTTTTCCAGCTTTTTGAAAATATACACTAAATTATGTTAACCATATTCACCTGAAAATGCTACAGAACACTATAACTTATTCCATCCATCTAGTTGTAACTTTGTATCCATTAACCAACCTCTTCCTATACCGGCCCATAATTTTTCTTCAAAAATCTGTGGTTTAGGCCAGGCATGGTGGCTCACACCTGCAATCCCAGCACTTTGGGAGGCCGAGGCTGGTGGATCACCTGAGGTTGGGAGTTCAAGACCAGCTTGACCAAAATGGAGAAAGCCTATCTCTACTAAAAATATAAAACTAGCCGGGTGTGATGGCATATGCCTGTGGTCCCAGCTACTCGGGAGGCTGAGGCGGGAGAATCATTTGAACCTGGGAGGCAGAGGTGGTGGTGAGCCAAGATCGCGCCACTGCCCTCCAGTCTGGGCAACAAGAGCAAAACTGTCTCAAAAAATTAAAAAAATAAAAATACGCAGTTTCAAAGTCCACAGCATTATTTCAAAAATATGACATGTTCATTGTTTGAAAAGTATGACATGTTCATTGTTCTTAAAGATCTACAAATAGAAAGAGAATACTGAAGACATACTAGTATTAATCTTTTATTCCTCGAGTACAGTTATTATTTTTTTACAAATTGAAAGGTAAATGCTTGCTTAACTTTTTTTGTCAATTTCTTAATATTCCGGGATCTAAACTAGTAAAAATGTACTATATCAGCATTTATACACATATGCATTTAAAGATTTAGAGTAATTTAGAAAAAATTAGATTTAAAAGGTCTCTCTGTTCTTCATTGCACCATGATCATGCTTAATCATGGATAGATTCCTCTCTCACATCCTAGCCACAAAGTGAGGATTGTTGTATTTTGTTTCTTTCATATTGATCTTGTGATGTCCAACAGAGAAATATGCAGCGTGGGTCCCTATTTCTTTTCGGTTGCAGAATAACAAAAATAGCAAATTTGCATTGCATCCTTTCAGAATAGTGGCATAATGAATGAAAATCATTCAGACTCCAGAATTGTAGCTCTTTTACTCTCAAGTTAAACATCATAGGTAGACTTGCATTTTGGTGTAAAGTGTTCCCATCTGCCAAATTGATGTTATTTTAAGGATTATTTTAAACTTTTGAGTTAATTGTATGTTATTTCTTTCTAACATACTCAACATTTTATAGCAAAACAAAAGAAAAAACACACATATTGTCATAATTAAATGCTAACCAAGTAGATAGCATTCTGGAGTCAAACTCTTGTCAACTAAAGCCTCAGAGCTGAAAATGAGAAATTTGTAGTGAGAAGAGTCAACATCATTAGAAATGATGAAGTAAGATTTTCTCATTGCATTTTTCATGGCATATACATTTGTTAGACCTCTAAGCTACAGTTGTTCATAACACCTGAACAAATAATTCAAGAGTTGAAAGGTAGACTGAAAGTGGTGGGAGGAGGTGGAAGGAGCAGAGGTAATATGGTTTGACTTTGTGTCCCCACCCAAATATCATCTTGAATTGTAATCCCCTTCCATCAGGGGAGGTGCCATGTGAGAAGTGATTGGATCAAAGAGATGGTTTACCCCATGCTGTTCTTGTGACAGTGAGTGAGTTCTCACAAGATCTGTTTGCTTAAATGTGTGGCAATTTCCTCCCATCCTCTCTCTCCTGCCACCATGTAAAATGTGCCTTGCTTCCCCTTTACCTTCGGTCATGACGGTAAGTTTCTTAAGGCCTCCTTAGCCATGCAGAACTGAGTCAATTAAACCTCCTTTCTTTATAAATTACCCAATCTCAGGTAGCTCTTTTTTTATTATTATTATACTTTATGTTCTAGGGTACATGGATGCAGCTGGAAACTATCATTTTCAGCAAACTACCACAAGAACAGTTAGTTCTTTATAGTAGTGTGAAAACGGATGAATACAGGAGGTAATGGAAGGGAGAGGTCTTAATGGAGCCAGTTTAGGGATCTTGCATTTCCCAAATAAGCCATTGAAGTTCAAATTACCCTTAGTAGAGTCACGCCATCAATGAAAGAGACCAACAAAGTTATTGTTGTGGTGACATATAGTCACTAACTACTAAAATGACTACATATTAAGCTGAATATGGGTAACGTTAAAATATAGTTAAAAGGAGTTTGAGGAGGAGAGTTTCAGTTGACAGAGGGGTTCTCATGGGAGAAGTAGAGTCAAATAGAGAGAAGTCAAATAGAAAGAAATAGAAAAATCATTTCCATTCTAGGAGTCTGGGAATTAATTCCATTCAAAACAAGAAGCCAGGAAGCACTTCCAGCACAGGAGGTACCTTTCAAAAGAAGCCTGAAACTCCAACCCAGCTTCAGAGAGTGTATTTAAAAATCATAAGAATCAAAATCTGTCCCTGCCATTCTTCAAGGACTGTTCTGGTGAGCATAGAATCAGGAGTTGGCCTTAAAAATAGATCTCTGATCAATCATCCAGGAGCAAAGACAAAGGTGCACACTTGAATGCTGAATCTTATTCTTTATGTCATAGACATCAAAACTGTTAAAGAAAAAGAAATTACTTGTAACACTTGTTAAAGATGGTAACGAAGACTTTATTCAAGAGAGACTACTGCAAGAGGGGCTTTGCAGTAGATTCAATGTTAATACAACAATGACAAGTGGAGATTTATAGTCAAGGAGTAGAGTTAGGGGTCAGTGAATGGAAAGTTACGAAGATAAAATATAAAGACTCAACAGGATATTTGCTGTAGGCAGGCCATGATGATAAAATATTGAGAATGAGGATGAGAAATTCGATCAGATATAGAGGGTGACTAGATACTAAAGGTGGAGTTTTTCCACTAAATTGACTCACCAGAATTCTTGCTAAACTGGACTAAGCAAGCCAAAGACAAGGTCCAAAGTCCAGGCCTTGTTAAAAAAAAATGTTTGGTCAGGAATAGAATCTTTGTAATGCCCAAGACAGAAGCTTCCCTTCACTTAATGGCATATAGAAAATTTAAAGGACACTATTCTGTCTACTCTGAGTGTATATAAATAATGATCACATAGGGACTTTTGAGCAGCTCTACAAACCACCTGAGAAAAGTGAAGTCAACTATGTGAGGAAAGAGATTTTGTTGTTATACATATTTTATTTTATGTACTGCCTGTATCATTATCATACAGCTTTTATACATCTGAAGTATACAATACATGCTTATTTGGCTAGAAATTGGAAGTGTTGGTCCTTATGTTTTTACCTTCAGAAGACATAAGGAATGCATCTTGACTGTGGGTGCATCTTCCATGCTCCAGAGTCTTAAAACAATCAAGCTATAGAAACTATTGCCTGGGTTAAAAATGTCCAAAGTTCCCTGACTAGAGAATAAGCCATTGAGAGGCAAATGGTGAATCTGGAATAAAATAAAAACAAACATCTACTGTCCCATATAAAACAAACAAACAAAAAGACCTCAGTTTTTCATAGTGTGATAAGCTTAAACACAATTACCAGTTATTGGAGAGTTCTTTGAACTAGAGGTTTCAAAATCTCAAGTAGGTTCTCATAGGACCAAGCAATCTTCATAAAGTATTCATGGTAAAACTTTCAATATTTATAAAAGTACATAATGAAATTCTACCAAAAACAAGTTAAGCAGTATCAAAATTGCATAGGGTAGACACCTGCACATACACAAACAATTATAAAACATAAGAAAATGCATAGCATATAAAGCTAAACATAACGAGTTTTACCCACTCAATTTTTATGAAAAAAATAACAACCTGATTTGAATTAAAACAACCTCTGGAGGTGGACTAATGTATATTATAAAAAACGAGTAAGTATAAGGCGTGGGAAAAGTTCAGACATTCCTTCTGCATATTGAATCAATTAATAGCATGTACAAGGAAACCCTGATTATTTGAAGGAGTGGAGAAAAATGACTTGATTCTTTACATGTAGTACAGACTATTATTAGTATTCCAGATAGACTGTGTTGTAGAGAGTCCATCATATGCTTTGATCTGTCTACATCCACAGCTGGAAACTTTGTACTGGGCCCTGGAAGCAGCACGATCTGACAGTTGGCTCCATCAGGAAAGTGAGTTAGTGGTTGCAAATGTTAATCAGTGGATCAAAGCATAAAATGGGATAAAATTGGGTCCTTTTAAAAATTTGGTTTCATATCCTATAGACCTAAACAATTAAAACATTCATAAATTTTTCCCAACTTATTCCATACTTCTTACCTACTATTCCGTGGGCGGCCTGCCTCCCTCCCTCCCTCCCTCCCTCCCTCCCTCCTTCCCTCTCTCCTTCCTTTTCTCCTGTCCCTCTCTCTCTCACTTTCTCTCTTCTTCTTTTATTCCATTTGAAAATTTGTATTTTAGCTTAAACAATAAACAGTGTTTCAAATGATCAGAAAGATCAAAAAGTTGTTTAAAATATACATATAATTTTAATACATGCACCAGACACATACACCCATGCCATACTACACAAACACACACACACATCCCTTCCCAATGTGAGTAAAAACTCTTAAATAATAGACACAACAAGTACATAACTGAATTAGAAATATACTGGTTTGGATCATCAAACATCTGACAATGACAATGATACCAAGGCAAACAAGCCAAAACAAGGAACTAACCTGTTTATCTTAATTCTTATGTCTCCAGACATGCGCTTTCAGAACTACCTGATTTTCAGATTCTAATTTTTCTCCTGCATAAAATTCTATATACAAAAAGATATGGTCAAGACCAATAGAGTTTCTAAAATGTGCTGTAGTTCTATAGTTTTGCAGATGAAATTAATTCCTCTTCCACAGAATATTCATTCTATTTAAGTAGTTGAAAGCTGGTTTTTATAATAAAAAGTATTTCATGGTGAATGGCAAAAACATGCTGTAACAGCAGTACAGAGAATTTGGTGAAGTCAGATAATCTATGTTTTGACAATTTGAACAGAAAAAGAATGAAAATCGCCTTTCTTTAAAATTCCATGCCTTTGCATGTAGCACTCCAATAATTCATGATGGTAATCAAGTTAAAATGACCACATATTAAGCTGAACATGGGTAACTTTAAATTTTTTATTGAAAAATTAAGGAAACATTACTGCAATTAATTGACTTGCTCAAATTCACAGAAGATATTTTAGAAATCATCCTTCACAAATATTACTCCACTTCCTCCTACTATGATTCTTACACTCTGCCCTTCTGTACGTCTTCCTCCACAATTGTCTTCACATATGTAATACGTTGTATTTCCCAAGGTTTTTCACCTGCATTGCTTCAAATATCTTGATAAATATTTCATTTCTTGGAGAACTAGCCTTATCTATACAAGAAGTATTAATATCCTCTAAACTATAGCATTTGAAATTTGTCATGTTTGTTATTAAGCACATAAAAATAGAGACTAATTTCTAGTGGTGATACATTATGGCACTTTGTGTAATGGACATTATACCTTTAATTATGTTTCAGTGTTCGTTTTAATGTTAGCTTGATTACTTAAAATTTAAGATGAAAAATTGAAATGTAAGAATGCATTATTGAAAAGAATAATGTGCTTTAGTGTTACTTTCATCCTTTCGAATTCTCAAATTGGTGAATGTAGAGAATATAATTCTGCCTTGTCTCAGAATCAAAGCACCGTGATCAGTTAGCTACCATTTAACCAAACCATCCTAGCATTCCAAGAGAGTTAAACTCCAATTGTTTAGAAGCCTTAATGTCTAAACTCTCTGGGAAATATTTTGCCCCCCAAAATTATATGTCACTGAAATCAGTACCTCAGAGCTTTCCACTAATCATTCATTTAATTTATTATCAATTATAGATATATATGTATTTATGCCATTTGTTTTACTGTGACTAGTGCATCACATTGACTTTATATTTTTATCAATAAAATGACAGACTTAAAGATAATTTAAATATCCCCTAAATCAGTTAATTGGGCTAAGTTTTAGCTCTGTTTTTTCTTCTGAGAATACACAATTGAGTAATAAAAAATTTATTCCAATATGCCTCACCCCTTTAAGATTCTTGGAATTCTTTCTGAATTGTTATTATTTTTTTTAAATCATTGAGGGTGACCATAGTTTGTTAACATCATTATTATTTGCTTTTCCCTTCTATCTGATGTCTCCAGGTTATCAAACTGCCTTCTTAGTCACTTTTATTTGGGGTCCCTTATTTTGTAATTTGAAATTCTTGCACATATTTGATAAAAGAAAGTATTTTATCATGTTTAATGGAAATTATTTGTCTTAGCAGTGGTCTCTTAGAAGACTTTTCAGTAGATTTAGGGTAGTTCCAACAAGTTTTAAGCAGCAGATTCTCATTTGCCTTTGATTTTATCAACATGATATACATGGGAGATTTGCTTTTTGGGGTTACTCTGAAAGATGATTTGTGAAAATCTTACTTATTAAATACTTAAGTTGAAAATTTATTTGTATCAGTTTGCTTTTTCTGTGTAACAATCATTCCAAAATGTAGTATCTTTCAGCAACAATGATTTGTTTACCTGATGATTCTATTGTTCTGCTGGATATATATTATTTTCCAGGTTAACTTGTTTGATACTGGCTTGTCTGGCTCTTATGCATACAAACACAGCTGTGAGTAGATGGAATGTTGATTATTGGCTGAATGATGTAGACTATGCTCACTCATACATGAGGTGTTTAGCAGGCTATTGGCCAAGGTGATAAAGACATTTGGGATACATGACTCTAATCATCATGCGTGTTATCCTATTCTTGCCAGGGTTCCAAGAGCAGCAAGAGAGCAAGCCTCAATGCACACACATTTTTAAAGCATCTACTTGCATGGTTGTTAATGTAACAGTGGTCGAAAGCAATTAACATTAGGCCGCCACATATACAAGGCATGGAAAAATAGGCTCTACTTCTTAATGAGAGGGAAAGACTGGATGGACATTTTTGTAAACTATCCCACATTAAACAGAGTTTTGAGTTTCAATCTTTGTTCTGTTCTGTGCCTGTACTCCCAGCTACTCGGGAGGTTGAAGCAAAAGAATCACTTGAACCCTGGAGGTGGAGGTTGCAGTGCTGAGACCACGTCACTGCACTCCAAACTGGGTGACAGAGTGATAGAGTGAGACTCTGTCTCAAAACAATAACAACAACAACAACAACAACAACAGAATTAACAATTTTTCTGGAATCTTGTTTTTAAACCTCCAATGCCCTGCGAGATTTGACTAGGTTGAATAAATGAGTAGTTACCCGAGTCTAGCCTATTTTTCCTAAGGATAAATAATCTACCAAGGACTGCTAATACATTGGTAGCATTATTTTAGTATTGATTACTACAGTTGAGTAGTTTTTAATTTTGTGTTTTTAGTGCATATTGTCAATTAATAATTCTAGTGATACTATTAGTGCCATAAATACAGTGTTGTTATTTTTATGGTCATTTTTTCTCCCTAAATTAGTTTAGTAGCCATCATATTTTTGTATCAGTATTTCTAGAGTTTTGAATGACCACGTGTTAAAATTAATGACATTGTCTATTAGGAGCATTCCTATTGATAATCTTATCACGGATTCTGAGTTATTTTAGCGAGAACATTTGTCAAAACCACACATATTTTGGGGTGAAAAGAACTGCACTGTAGACTATGACAGCTGTGAATGGAAACTACATCAAATGAGGACTCAGTTTCACTAAGCTGGGTGGGACACCTAGGAAAGCTTTCAAGACAGAACCTTATTCCATGAACACCTCTTTTTGAGCTTTGTAAACTTTGTTTCCCAGAACCATCTTGTTCATGTTCATCCAAGGGACACGAACTATAAAGACCCAAAGTAATATTCAAAGATTTTTGCATAGCCTTTTCCAGGTTTATTTCATTTTTTGATATGGAGACAAAATTCTACCTCTATATATTGTGTAAAAATACAGCCATATTCTCCAGATTCAGTTTTAGGTCATGAATTCCTTGAATTTTTTTTTCTTTGGATGAGTTCTTGCATAGAGACCACTTTTAAAACATTCTGAGGAAACAATTTGCACTTATGTCTTCATTCAGTGACACTAAATGTCACCAGCCCATATTATGGCAATCTGCCCCATGAGTCACAAAAACCTTGGAAATGTTGTCATTCTGAACTTTGGACACAATACTGACAAGCATAATTTGGAATCAGAATTGATTCTGTGAATATTATTAAGGGAGTTTCCAAATGTATTAGGACAAATATTTCTTAGCAATGTGCTATAGAAGTTGTACACTTTTTTTTTTTTTTTTTTAACATTCTTGCAATAGAAAAAACTGACAACCAATTGTTTGAGCCAGATCATCTCTCAGGAAAATTTGTGAAGACTTTCATGGTAGCACACATATCTTTTGTCCTACAGACTTAAAACAAAAGATTTTTCCAACTGTCTCAAGGAATCCTAATTTTTTATGAGATGAAAATAAATTATGTAATAATAAAAAAAGAGGGAAACAGTGTTAGTTAATTCACCAAGCAGAGAAATATTTGACAGACATATTTTTCCTCTTATCACCAAGACCTGTATATATGAGGATTTCCTCTTCACTGAAAAGCAAATTTATACTAATTTGACCTCAATAGCATATTAGTTTCTACATAGTCCTTCTATTTTTACTGTTTAATATACTTACTAGATAGCTAGCATAATAACACTAGCTTCTTCTACTTTTTTCTAGGAAGTAGCAAAAGTACACAGATTTGTAATGCTTCAAATTCTCAACTTTGGTTATAGGAATATTTGTAAACTTAATTTAGAAAAGACATTTTTAGAAAAATGTTCAGAAGAATATGTTGCATCCAATGGCTTTTATAATTGTTAAAAGAGGCAGAATGATTATTTCTGTTTCTTCCAAGAAACTT
This sequence comes from Theropithecus gelada, assembly GCF_003255815.1. NCBI lineage: Eukaryota > Metazoa > Chordata > Mammalia > Primates > Cercopithecidae > Theropithecus > Theropithecus gelada. The sequence goes on from NC_037676.1 coordinate 79,620,109, forward strand.
TACAATACCAGTGAGAGTATGGAAATTAAGATATTCCTATTGGCAACAGAAATTGTTCTTAATATAAAAATCATGTAGGGGTCTTTGTTATTCTCAAAACACTTGTGAAAATATGCAAATGTCTTAGGTCTCAAAGTATTAAGGTTCTCCTTTTCCCCCTATTTCTCAAATGCCTACTTATTTATTTAATGTATGAATAACACTGTAAACCTTGGTTTGTTATCAAAGTAAATTAGCATCAGGGTCATTTTCCCCTTTTTTTCATATTCAGAATCCTATTACAGTTTGTTCAAACTTAGGATCTGCATTTTTAAGAAGAGAAACTTAATAATATATCATTTAGGCTTAAGTGTCTTAGAAAAATACATTTTTAAAAGATAGCACTGCCTGAATAATTAATACTGTATTGTTCACTTGTATTGTTTGTATTTCCACAAAGTTATTTTGTAAAAATCAGTTTAATGTATATGTTGTTATAAATTAACTTTGTATATACCATATTTAAGCTTTGCACTGAGATGGCTACAACCTGTAATTTTTAAAAAACGACAAAAATAATCACATTTTATTATAATCGTAACAGCTGAAACAAAACTGTAATTATCATATGAATGCCTTAAGAATTTTTTTCTAACAAAACTGGTAGAAAAGCCATCATTGAAGCACTTAGTCATTAAGAGATGCTTGGTTTATTTTTTCCACATTTTAATACATGTAAAAAATTATGTTTGGCAAACAAAGGAAACAAAAGAAAATTATTACATTACCCTTTGCCTGACTGTAACATGTGGCTCATTAAATAGACTGAAATGACTTGCTCCACAATGTGGCTTGTATGTTGTCTTAGTCTTTAATAATTTATTTAATTTTAAATATACTTTATACTGTACCAAAATTTTCACATTTACTATTATTCATTATTACAAACTTCTAGTGAAATAAATGAGTCATGATAACCTTATTTTTTGATGAGGATATTGAGATTCAAAAAAGTTAATTTTATCTGAGGTTATGTAGTTATTAAATGAGGAGCCACTAAATGAACTTGAACCCTGATCTTTTAAGAGTAAAATTTAAGAAATGGGTAAAATTGATCACTGGAGAAGAAATGAAAGCAGTTTAATGATCATGAAAGGCAGCAAGAGACTCATAAATATTAATAATAAAACCAACCAGTTCAATATAAATAGAGCATTGAAAGTTAAACTTTATAAAACTAACATATGAGCAGACTCGGGAGGTAAGAAAAGGTCCCTGCCCTATGCAAGACTTGTTGATGGTATTCACATATATAAATGTATGTGGGGGGGTGGGGGGGGTGCGTGTCTCTGTGTGTGTGTGTGTGTGTGTGTGTGTGTGTGTGTGAAAGAGAGAGAGAGAAAGAAAGAAATGTCTCTGTCTCTCATCTGTCTTTTCACCCATCACGCTATTATCTAAATACCCATCAACCTCCAAATTCATCAAGGCTTTTAATAAATTGTTAGATCCATTAGTTTCACTATTTCTCCACTTTGCCAGACCATCACCTGACTTAGTAACAAATAATGAAAAAAGTAGTGTAAAACAGAGGACTAAAGGGAGAAAGAGTTGAGGCTGTAGTCTTGGAAATTGAAAACAAGATAATCAGAATCTTAATAATAGGGGAGAATGAATGTTAATTTTACAAATAGACTCATAAATTCCATTCAGTGTGAAGCAAATTGGAAAAAAATGTGGTACTTTTAATGGCTTAACCAGCTGTGAATTGAAGGATATGCAATACACATGGAATTTATTTTTATATTTTTTCAGCATATGCAAAGACTTAGTTCCCCATCATCACTCATGGCAGTTGTTCAGTTAATTTTTGGCAGATTGTAGAAACAATGTCTCCATAGTCACCAAGTGGCTCATTTCGTTTATATAATGAACACCATTTAGCATTCAAAAATAAAAACACATATCAAATCGATTGCAAAAATACAAAGAATGCATGATGAAGTGGGAAGCCACTAAATTACTACACACCAGCTTTTCCATTTTATCGCCCATGTGAAATAAACTGAACAATTCCAGATGTTCCAAGACTTCTGAAAGATATGAGATAACCTTCTGCTCTATCACTCACCCTGGTCAAATCGTTTCTCATTTCCTATCATTGCTACTACTTGCTATTGTAGAGAAAAGAAAAGGCTGGTCAACAGTAGCTGCTGAAGACACCGAAAGTCCTACATCCTGGCCTACTAACATTTTTCTCTACTTGATCGTTTCAAAAATTATTAATAAAAAGGCCCTCAATCAAGGCAGCAGAGTAGAAGTTCTCAATTATAACATATTTCAGGCGGCTCTGCCTATGGAGTAGCCTTTCTTTTATTCCTTTACTTTCTTAATAAACAATAAAATTTTCAATATTTTTAAGGCTTGAGTGATTCTTGCTTTGACTCATTCCTCCTATAATTTTATGTATATAACTAGAGACTTAAAGTAGCTTTTGTTTATTTGCTTGACAGTTTGGAGGGAGAGGATGTCACTGCAATCTGACTTTAGTAATCTTTATTGAAAACAACATTCCTTTACATTGATTTGAGTTGTTGACTTTCAAATAGAAGAATTTTGGCTTTCTAACTCACATACTTTTAAAGCTGTGGTTCGGTAGCTTACTTGATTTTCTAATTACCTTCTCATATTTTTAGGGCTTCCTTTGCTTTGATAAGTAAATTGGGATAAATAAACATTCTAAGTATTAATTTTTAAATGCATGTACCCAAAGTGTTACTTACTGGCAGCATAAAAGTAAAAACTTAATTTTCAGATAATACTGACATAGATTCTCTATGTTCCTCAAGAAAAAAGAAAACATTAGCATAACTAAAAGTAGTGATCATTCCTTTTTAATTATTTACATTAATAATTGTAATTTAGGTTATAAATATATGTTGAAAGATGCCATTCATTCCCTATTTAAATGCACAAGTTTAATGTATTTTACTCAATCTTAAATGCACTATTTATAAACATTTTAATGCTTGGTCATCAAAGTGGGTGACTGCTTTGAAGAGGACTAAATTTCAGAAAGTATATTATATGCTAACTTTATATTTTCCGCAGCTCCATTTAAATATTTTATATATCCAAGTGCAATAGATCAAGAAAATAAAGTATGTACTTAACCCAGTATTTTATATATATATAATATGTACATATAGTGTGTGTGTGTGTGTGTGTGTGTGTGTGTATTAAACTCCTGGGAGCTTGGTTCTCATGGTTATCTTTGGTGAGGGGAACTATCATTTAAATGCCTAATATCTGACTCTCTATGAGCATTGTGCCATTTACAAATCATGACAACTCTACAATGTGGGTATGAGTAATACCCTTAAAAGACAGTAAATATACATTGAAAACCATTTGACTTATTCAAGGTCTTACACACGAGAGAGATGAAATTTTACTCTTATAAAGATATTTCTTTGTAAAAAGCTCATTAAAAAAAGGTAATAAAGGATTGGAAGAGAGAGGTTTTAGGAGACACCAATACAGTAGCCATTTAATGTATCAGTCCAACCAGTATATCTTGAGAATAAAGGGAGTGGTATTAATAATTACATAGGCACCAAAATATGAACTGTGACTATTTGGGGGCACTATAATATACTACTTTAATTCTAGACATAAAAGAGCTTACTAGATTTTGTGTTGCTATAAAAGAATACCTGAGACTAGGTAACTTACAAAGAAAAGTGGTTTATTTAGCTCATGGTTCTGCAGGCTGAGAAGTTCAAGGGCATGACACTTGCTTCTGGTGAGAGCTTTCATGCTGAGTCATGACATGGCTGAGAGGGTCAAAAGGGAAGTAGACATGTGTGAAGAGAGGACCTGGGGGATGTCTTGGCTTTATACCAGCTCCTTCTCATTGGAACTTATCCATTCCCAAGGGAACTAGTCCAGCTTCATGAGAGCAGTAACTCATTAACTACCTAGAAAAGGAGCAAGTTATTCATGAGAGATCTGCTCCAACATCCCAAACACCTCCCTCTGAGCCCCACCTTCCAACACCACCTTACCTGGAGGTGGGTATTAATTTAAAACAAGAGCTTAAGTGGGGACAGACAAATCATATCCAAGCAATAGCTGCAGCCAAGACAGACAAGACATGCCATTGTTTAAATTCAAATAGGGCCAAAATAACACACTTCAGTTCTGATCAAATAAATAATTAATTTACAATATTTTATTAAAAACAAAATATATTTATTGAGAGCTTACCATAATCTGGACACTTTCCTAATTGTGGAAGTTTTGACAGTGATCAAGAAAAAAGACATATCCTGCCTCCTTTTGCGAGCTTTCATCCAAATAGGGGCAATAGACAAATATGAGCAAAAAAAAATGAATAAAATAATTATAAACAGTAATGCCTACTATAAAGAAACAATGAGCACAATTCATGCATTTTAGAAGGAGAGACAATTATTCCTTTTGTATCCTAGTCAACAAGTTATGGATTCAAGTATGAGGGAGAGTATAGCTCAGTAGAAGGAAATAGCTGCCAGATAGAGGAGGCTCTTGGCTTGGCTCAAAGTAATTTTCAGATAAAAGGGTGGTCATGACTTGTTATTAGTGAACACAGAATCTAGGGAAGGATTCATTATGTGAAATGTGAAATAAAAAATTTCAGGCAAAGGGAAAAGTAAGTATACCCAAGGTTGCAAAAGTTTTGCAGTTCATGAGGACTTAAAAATGACTCAATTGAACTATGGGAGAGGCAGGAGTGGAATAGAGGAGTCAGGACATGAGGTCAGAGTTAGGTGGGAGTGAAATCACTTTGAGACCATGCAGAGTATGGGGAACTGATAGGTTTAAGCCCCAAGGCTCAGAGATGCTACTGACGGCTTAAAGGAAGACAAGTAACATGATTTGATACTAGTTTTAAGAAATATTACTCTGGCTTTCTTATTCATCCCTTTACCTTTTTCCCTTTCTTTATCCATCTGCAATTCCAGTAACATTGTTTATATTATCCAGATTACAAAAAATTTAAACACTTGCCATTTGTATAACTGTTTTCCCTCTTCTTTCAGATTTCTACTTTCTTTCTCTCAAGGGATTGTGAAACCACGTTAGGGTATACATCTGGTTAGACTACAAGTTTCCAATGCTCTTGGGAAACATTTGTTACAAAGTAGTAGTTGGGTGACATGGTTTCATTGTTTTAATGAAAGTGAAATGGAATTAACACATTTTTGTATTAAAATGGCTCTTTAGAGATCTGACTACTAGTGAAAACAACAATTTTTTGTTTGACTATGTTATGAAGACTTCAAACTTAGTTCCCAATAAACCTCACTTTCTGGTATTCATGCCCTTGTGTATTCCACTCCTTGCAAGTATAAACTAATTCTAGAGATCAATAAACTACTGTAAGTTGATGAGATGTCAATCATGTAATAACTTACAAAAGTTTATGAATTCCATATTGCTAAACCATCCTCTCCATTGCTTTTTTGACTTGCACATTTTGATGGAAAGACCCAAATTAACAAAGAACTGTGGAAGATTTCTAGTCAAAAGTCAATGGGGAACTGATTCTTGCCAACAACCACTAAACTTGGAAGTAGATCCATTAGCAACTGGACCTTCAGATGAGAGTCATGTATGACACCTTGATTGTGATCCTGTGAGAGACCCTTAGGCAGAGCACCTAGTTAAGTCAAACTCAGATTGCTGACTCCCAGAAATTGTAAGGTAAGAAATGTGTGTTATTTTAAGTCGATAAGTTTTGTGGTAATTTGTAACCACCCTCTCTAGAGAGGCCTTACCTAATTATTTTCTATTTCATCTTCTACTCCATTTCTTCAAGAGTAAACTTGAGATTGACCTGGAGGTTTGGTGACAAGTATGCAGGAGAGTGCTGTGAAAGCAACAATGTGGTCAGCCATGAAATCCCTGCTGAGTATGGAAAAATATGAGGCCAGAAGCAAAGAGAGAAAAAATGGTGCACAGATACTCACAAGTTAGTTTTTAACTATTTACCCACTAGGACAGATATTTTGGTTTCTTAAGTATTTACAGATTAATGAACTATAGATTATGAATTATCAATTTGATGCACCATACTGTGATCAATTCACCATATTCAATGCTATTGTCAGAATAAAATTAGTCAATATATGTAAACTTCAAAGATCAAGCTGTTAAACTAAAATGATACTATTTATCTCTTCACATTCAGAATTTCAAATGACCAAAAATATGTATTTCTATGAGGGTGGATTCTGCTCTGTTTATAGAATGATTATCTAAAGTGTCATTGAAAACTTAAAACAGCTCAGTTTTGTACAAATATTAAAAGGTAAGGCATATATGAGATTAAAATGGTGAATGATTCTTCATAGTTAAATTCTTCAAATTTTAAAATATAGTTGTCTGAGATTCAGAAAAAGAGAAATATCTGAAAAAAATTACTCTTTGAACTCAATAAGTTTTCCCCTTCATTGTTAACACTGTGGTAACTTCATTGTTAACACTGTTAACACATTTCAAAGAAGTGTGTCTTTTGTCAGGGTCTTTTAGCTCTTTTACATTATAGAATGTACAAAAAAAGCATAGTGTTTATTTAATTAATACGTAGGATCCTTGCCTACATGATGGTAAATTTTATTAGGAACTTTTCCTAAATTAAGGAAGAAACATGACCTAAAACAATAGGCTATAAGTTATTAATATAAATTGATGCAATAAAATTTGATATGAAAATATTAACAAGAAAAATAATATTTTGGTAACAAAGAAAACCTGGAGTCAAATGCAAAAACCAAATACTACCAACCAGAATCCATAAATTTATACAATTATAAACTTAAATTCAGACTCATTACATGATGCAACCAATAGACATTCATGCTTTGGAAAAGTGTGATATGAACTATGAGTGACTGCCTTGAAAATTCTCATGTGGAAGAAATAACCTGAGGCTGATTACCAATGCTGCTGTGGCTCTCGTTGAATGATCCCTAATTTGACTCTAAAGTGACAATTTCACCAAAGAACCACAATGAGGAATATATGAAGACAGCCATTTCAACACAATGTTTTCAGAGGTGGGCTGACCTAATATTAGTGTCAAAATAGGAAAAAATTGAATGCATTTCCTAAGGAGTGAAAATCCAGAAGCATTTGTCCCATTATTGTACTGCTTAATGTAATGGCCGACCCTTGGTATCTGCCTTGGAAAGTTGTGAAGATTTTCTTTGAGTTTTTAAGCAGATAGATGACATCATAATTTTCTCTTAAATTTACTTTTTTTGTAATTTCTATTCTGTGTTGATATTTGAAAGATGGATAAAACAAAGTCAACATTTTTTGAGAATAATGAAATTTCATCTTTCACATGACAATAATGAGAAAATATCCTGGATAATTAATACATTTAGTCACAAAGTGTATCATTCCTTAAAGTAACAGCATAACACATAATTTCTCATATTCTCATTTTTCTCATTCTAGCTATAAAAATCTGTTGTCTGGACTTTTGTCTCACACACTTAATTTTTAATTATATTTACTTCTCTGAATTTGCTAACATTACATCTTTCAAATGGATAAATGTAACACATTTCCAGAAAATAGGAAAATAAAATAACACAGAAGATAAGTCAAAGTCGAGCACATTTTTTTAAATTTTATTTTTCTATCCCCAGATTTAGGACCAATCTGGAGATAGAAAATGCTCTTCATTTCCTTGGTTAACAGTAGTTTTCAAAATCTGTAGGACACCCCAAATGTGACAATAGTTATATACTACCAATTAGAAAATGTGTTTATCAGTTGAATGAGTGAATCTAAATTGTTACTCTTTCCATATGACATTGAAAATATATGAATATTGAGTGTGGCTGTGGTGTTGCTACTAATAATTACCTTCTGTATATTATAAGTGCTTTTCAAAGTTACATTTTCCTTGGGAATAAATGTTATTAGACAAGAACCTTAGTCTTACATTCCACTGTCTCATTCAGGGATTTAGCATAGAGGACAGCATAGAAACATCACTCCCTGTTTCAAACCCATAGCAGAGTTAGATGCATGTAGAAGATGCATGCCCTCTGACTTTTTATAATTTCTATCTTTTCATGGTGGCAAAGTCATCACGTATGAATCTATAACATATTCAGGGAGTTTTGTTTGGCTGATTTAAAAGCATTTTCTTCCAAACTCCCATAAAAATAGAGACTATAAATTGGTTAGCATAGATTGCCCATGGCAGCACATTTTTCAAATGAAAATTTTCATTGTCAATGGATTTTATGCAGAGCCTTTAGAGGTTGTTCAAATCGCCAGCAGTCAATTTAACCATGCTAATCTTTATACCTGAGGGCCTAATTCTTAGAAAAGCTTTTGGCATGTTTTCAGAGACTACTCATAATAATTATATAGATGAACTGTGAATTCTAGTTGTCTGTATTATAATCACCTCACTTTATGATTTGGAAAATGGAAAGAAATGTCACTTTCCCCCCAATTACACACATGTACCCACACACAAATGGCTGTAATCTTTTGGAATAGGGTTCTGAACATCCATCTGAAGTGAATAAATATTTCTTTGTAAAGATAATATTAAAAATTGAATGTATACATTTGAACTGAACTAGTCCAGCTATAAACATGTGCTCTATTTGACCACTTTACACAATTGTTTACAGTTTGCAAGACATACATAGTTACCATAGCAACACCTCAACATAAGCCTAGTATAAAACTTATTCTACTCCAGGAAAGAAAACCACTTCAACGAAGTGTTTGGCACACATTATAGGTTGAAGCCAAGTTATCTTATTTTTATTGAGAATTATCTTCTCCAAATCATAGCTGGTCTATTACAATTTATTATCTTGAAAAAAATATATAGTCCAATCTTCAAATATTCTAACCAAAAAGACCGTACCTAAAGTATTCTATACAAATCCTTTGCAGATAGCTGGGACTCCTTATCAGGGAAGTTGTTATAATCTGTATGCTTGTCCCTAATTCTTACAACGAAAAATTTATTTGATTCAGTCCAAATTTATGATTCTATAATTACTTCTGTTTATTTTATAGGATACATAAAATTAGATTCATTATTTAATTCTTTAAATCCATAAAATGCTGTCAAGCATTTATATTGACCAACGTACTATTCAAAGCATGGAAATTTAGAGAAAAAGAAAATCACATATAACCTTTAGTAAGGTTAGAATATGATACATCAGGAGGGAGCAAGATGGCCGAATAGGAACAGCTCCAGTCTCCAACTCCCAGCGCCAGCGACACAGAAGACCGGTGATTTCTGCATTTTCAACTGAGGTACTGGGTTCATCTCACTGGGGAGTGCCGGACGATCGGCGCTGGTCAGCTGCTGCAGCCCGACCAGCGAGAGCTGAGGCAGGGCGAGGCATCGCCTCACCTGGGAAGTGCAAGGGGGAAGGGAATCCCTTTTCCTAGCCAGGGGAACTGAGACACACAACACCTGGAAAATCCGGTAACTCCCACCCCAATATTGCGCTTTAAGCAAACAGGCACACCAGGAGATCATATCCCACACCTGGCCGGGAGGGTCCCACGCCCACGGAGCCTCCCTCATTGCTAGCACAGCAGTCTGTGATCTACCGGCAAGGCAGCAGCGAGGCTGGGGGAGGGGCGCCCGCCATTGCTGAGGCTTAAGTAGGTAAACAAAGCTGCTGGGAAGCTCCAACTGGGTGGAGCTCACAGCAGCTCAAGGAAACCTGCCTGTCTCTGTAGACTCCACCTCTGGGGACAGGGCACAGCTACACAACAACAACAAAAACAACAACAACAACAACAACAAAAAAGCAGCAGAAACCTCTGCAGACGCAAACGACTCTGTCTGACAGCTTTGAAGAGAGCAGTGGATCTCCCAACACGGAGGTTGAGATCTGAGAAGGGACAGACTGCCTGCTCAAGTGGGTCCCTGACCCCTGAGTAGCCTAACTGAGAGACATCCCCCACTAGGGGCAGTCTGACACCCCACACCTCACAGGGTGGAGTACACCCCTGAGAGGAAGCTTCCAAAGCAAGAATCAGACAGGTACACTCGCTGTTCAGAAATATTCTATCTTCTGCAGCCTCTGCTGCTGATACCCAGGCAAACAGGGTCTGGAGTGGACCTCAAGCAATCTCCAACAGACCTACAGCTGAGGGTCCTGACTGTTAGAAGGAAAACTATCAAACAGGAAAGACACCTACACCAAAACCCCATCAGTACATCACCATCATCAAAGACCAGAGGCAGATAAAACCACAAAGATGGGGAAAAAGCAGGGCAGAAAAGCTGGAAATTCAAAAAATAAGAGCACATCTCCCCCGGCAAAGGAGCGCAGCTCATCGCCAGCAACGGATCAAAGCTGGACGGAGAATGACTTTGACGAGATGAGAGAAGAAGGCTTCAGTCCATCAAATTTCTCAGAGCTAAAGGAGGAATTACGTACCCAGCGCATAGAAACTAAAAATCTTGAAAAAAAAGTGGAAGAATTGACGGCTAGAGTAATTAATGCAGAGAAGGTCATAAACGAAATGAAAGAGATGAAAACCATGACACGAGAAATACGTGACAAATGCATAAGCTTCAGTAACCGACTCGATCAACTGGAAGAAAGAGTATCAGCGATTGAGGATCAAATGAATGAAATGAAGCAAGAAGAGAAACCAAAAGAAAAAAGAAGAAAAAGAAATGAACAAAGCCTGCAAGAAGCATGGGATTATGTAAAAAGACCAAATCTACGTCTGATTGGGGTGCCTGAAAGTGAGGGGGAAAATGGAACCAAGTTGGAAAACACTCTTCAGGATATCATCCAGGAGAACTTCCCCAACCTAGTAGGGCAGGCCAACATTCAAATCCAGGAAATACAGAGAACGCCACAAAGATACTCCTCGAGAAGAGCAACTCCAAGACACATAATTGCCAGATTCACCAAAGTTGAAATGAAGGAAAAAATCTTAAGGGCAGCCAGAGAGAAAGGTCGGGTTACCCACAAAGGGAAGCCCATCAGACTCACAGCAGATCTCTCGGCAGAAACTCTACAAGCCAGAAGAGAGTGGGGGCCAATATTCAACATTCTTAAAGAAAAGAATTTTCAACCCAGAATTTCATATCCAGCCAAACTAAGTTTCATCAGTGAAGGAGAAATAAAATCCTTTACAGATAAGCAAATGCTTAGAGATTTTGTCACCACCAGGCCTGCCTTACAAGAGACCCTGAAGGAAGCACTCAACATGGAAAGGAACAACCGGTACCAGCCATTGCAAAAACATGCCAAAATGTAAAGACCATCGAGGCTAGGAAGAAACTGCATCAACTAACGAGCAAAATAACCAGTTAATATCATAATGGCAGGATCAAGTTCACACATAACAAACTTAACCTTAAATGTAAATGGACTAAATGCTCCAATTAAAAGACACAGACTGGCAAACTGGATAAAGAGTCAAGACCCATCAGTCTGCTGTATTCAGGACACCCATCTCACACGCAGAGACATACATAGGCTCAAAATAAAGGGATGGAGGAAGATTTACCAAGCAAATGGAGAACAAAAAAAAGCAGGGGTTGCAATACTAGTCTCTGATAAAACAGACTTTAAACCATCAAAGATCAAAAGAGACAAAGAAGGCCATTACATAATGGTAAAGGGATCAATTCAACAGGAAGAGCTAACTATCCTAAATATATATGCACCCAATACAGGAGCACCCAGATTCATAAAGCAAGTCCTTAGAGACTTACAAAGAGACTTAGACTCCCATACAATAATAATGGGAGACTTCAACACTCCACTGTCAACATTAGACAGATCAACGAGACAGAAAGTTAACAAGGATATCCAGGAATTGAACTCATCTCTGCAGCAAGCAGACCTAATAGACATCTATAGAACTCTCCACCCCAAATCAACAGAATATACATTCTTCTCAGCACCACATCGTACTTACTCCAAAATTGACCATATAATTGGAAGTAAAGCACTCCTTAGCAAATGTACAAGAACAGAAATTATAACAAACTGTCTCTCAGACCACAATGCAATCAAACTAGAACTCAAGACTAAGAAACTCAATCAAAACCGCTCAACTACATGGAAACTGAACAACCTGCTCCTGAATGACTACTGGGTACATAACGAAATGAAGGCAGAAATAAAGATGTTCTTTGAAACCAATGAGAACAAAGATACAACATACCAGAATCTCTGGGACACATTTAAAGCAGTGTGTAGAGGGAAATTTATAGCACTAAATGCCCACAAGAGAAAGCAGGAAAGATCAAAAATTGACACTCTAACATCGCAATTAAAAGAACTACAGAAGCAAGAGCAAACACATTCCAAAGCTAGCAGAAGGCAAGAAATAACTAAGATTAGAGCAGAACTGAAGGAGATAGAGACACAAAAAACCCTCCAAAAAATCAATGAATCCAGGAGTTGGTTTTTTGAAAAGATCAACAAAATTGACAGACCACTAGCAAGACTAATAAAGAAGAAAAGAGAGAAGAATCAAATCGACGCAATTAAAAATGATAAAGGGGATATCACCACCAACCCCACAGAAATACAAACTACCATCAGAGAATACTATAAACACCTCTACGCAAATAAACTGGAAAACCTAGAAGAAATGGATAATTTCCTGGACACTTACACTCTTCCAAGACTAAACCAGGAAGAAGTTGAATCCCTGAATAGACCAATAGTAGGCTCTGAAATTGAGGCAATAATTAATAGCCTACCAACCAAAAAAAGTCCAGGACCAGATGGATTCACAGCTGAATTCTACCAGAGGTATAAGGAGGAGTTGGTACCATTCCTTCTGAAACTATTCCAATCAATAGAAAAAGAGGGAATCCTCCCTAACTCATTTTATGAGGCCAACATCATCCTGATACCAAAGCCTGGCAGAGACACAACAAAAAAAGAGAATTTTAGACCAATATCCCTGATGAACATCGATGCAAAAATCCTCAATAAAATACTGGCAAACCGGATTCAGCAACACATCAAAAAGCTTATCCACCATGATCAAGTGGGCTTCATCCCTGGGATGCAAGGCTGGTTCAACATTCGCAAATCAATAAACATAATCCAGCATATAAACAGAACCAAAGACAAGAACCACATGATTATTTCAATAGATGCAGAAAAGGCTTTTGACAAAATTCAACAGCCCTTCATGCTAAAAACGCTCAATAAATTCGGTATTGATGGAACGTACCTCAAAATAATAAGAGCTATTTATGACAAACCCACAGCCAATATCATACTGAATGGGCAAAAACTGGAAAAATTCCCTTTGAAAACTGGCACAAGACAGGGATGCCCTCTCTCACCACTCCTATTCAAC